>NC_056741.1:405235787-405535787 GCF_019279795.1 Protopterus annectens
TGTAATCATGGAAGGTATTATGCAATTGATCCTAGCCATATCACAAAGGAATACATGAAGGACAAGTGACGTTTTGATTCATTCATTTACAACAGGACAGGAACATCATGGTAATACCACACAAAAAACAGTAGTTACATTTATAACTAAACACTATCTTACAAGCTATTAAATGACACCTACTGTCCACCTTTAAATATACACTACTAGTCAGAACTCCCCAGTGCAACTCAAAAAGTCAATATACCCTACAGTACAAAAACCCACATATCATGGCAATAGCAGAACCAGCCTTCTACAAAACTGCCCCTGCAGCATGGGATACTGTACCACACAAAATGGAAAAAAACAACAATCTAACTTTTTAAAAAGCTCTTGAAAGCACACCTCACTAGCAAATGCAAGTGCAACTGTTTTAAGGAACCAGGTCAGATCAAATGAAACTGGTACATGAGCTACCTTACTAAACAAAAATCACACTATAACCTGCAATGCAGTTACAATGATATGGAGAAATAGTTATACAACCCCTTAAAACATATAAATAGCACTAGTATCCTTGTACATAATGCAGTGATCTGTGTAAATATTCATATAACAGCACAGCTATAGTAGTTATTGAACTGTAAGTGCTGGTTCTGAAGCCACCCAAATATAAATGCTTGTTTAAAATATAACTCAAATTAATCTGTTTTATAATTATTGTTCTGAAAATTTCTAACAGTCTCCTGGCCCAGGTTGTGGCTGAAAAATGTCTTTGGACCAGTTCATTTTTCAGGTTAACAAAGAGTCAACTAAATAAATAACCAACCAAATCTACAACAGATTCCTAATTTTATAGTTTGCCGACAGCATTAGCCCTACTGGGCAGAGACTAATTTCAGATGAGACATGCAAGGAAACATCCAACAAATAAAACAATATAACAAAAACTGCAAGAAAGAAACAACAAAGTACATGTGCAAGAACCCATTTGTGCCAATACATATCGATATCCTAGGTCTGTGCCTACAAATTATCCAAAACAAAATACTAAAACAAAGTATTCCTGATTTAAAACCATCTCAGGAAGTTTTTGGGTAAGGAAAAAAATGGTCAAAAAAGTGTTCTTCAGCTGGTGCCTGTGGAAAAAAATCATTCCAGGGAACAAAATTCCTTATACTGGTTCCTTGACTGTTCTTAGTCATGCTTATTAATGTGCAACTGTGCAATTAAACAATAATATAACAAAAACGTTATGTACATGCATAGAGCTAAAAATCTGTCGGTATCTACACCTGCATGTCATTCAATGATCAGTTTGCCTTTGACTTCCAAAATGTTGCCAGCACCACCCAAAGGTCTTATAGTAATACATGTATACTTAAGTAACAACGCTTAGCAAATGTACATATTAAGAAGGGCGACAGACATTCTCGCTGTACTTCAGTACTTTAACCCTTATCTTGCCTGTACTGACTCACAAAAATACAAGCTACCCATTGTTAACAGATGTCATAGTTTAAGACTTACTGACACCACTTTTTTTTCTTTTAATGACAGACACACTGTTTTTGATTTCAGACAAAGTAAAGAATTGCACGAGAACAATAACTAAAATGAATAACTGATTTGGCTGGACAAAGTAAAGAATTGCATGAGAACAATGACTAAAATGAATAACTGATTTTGCTGTAATTTTTAGTAGGATGTTCCGGTTTTGGATTTAGTTTTTTTTTTTTTTTGTATGAACTCCACTTTTGCTTTCAGGCATTGGAATAAATAACTACTTGAGATCAGGGAAAACATTCCACTGACTTACTTGCTTCCTGATGCCCGAAATCCTACAGTTACAAAGACTGTCTGTTGTTTTAACAAGTAACTGCTAAGTGCACACTCTCTTTTTCTGTAGAGTTCTGCCCTTACATCATTAATGTTTTCAGGCAAGGGGGATTATGAATCAAAAGCAGTCCCTGTTAATAACATACTTACAACGCATTGCTGTTTAATTTTAACAAGCAACTAGTAGTAAGTGGGAAGAGTCTCGAGAAGAACCCCTCCCCACTTACTGCTCAAAATAACATTGGGAATGATTAACATATGTCTGGGATATTGAAAAACTACAACGTTTAGAATAGCAGCAGGTGAGATGTAGCAAAATGGAGTGTGACTGCAGCAATGTCATCGAGACTGAGTTTGCTACTACTTATCCTGGTGTGTCTTAATCTTAACAATCACCCTTCCTACAATGCCACTGTCATTTTTAACCTGAACAGTAATGCAGTGTCATCTCTTAACACCGTACCATTGAGAAAACCCAACATGATTTATCCACAGTTAAACTGCCTTTGGCATACAATAACAAAAGACACCACATTGCCCCATTACCCGTGTCTCTACCCACTGTCAATGCAATGCCAATTTACTCTGTCATGTTCTCCATTTATATGAATGTTTACTACAAAACGTAAATGATGAATGACGATTATTCTTAACTCTTCCTGCATTCTGACTTCGCAGACGTCGTCCAAGCAAACCATACTTCTCAAGTGTACCTCATTACGAGGAACATTCCCTCACTTGGGGTCCTACAGAACTCGTGCTCCTCAAATTTCCACATTGAAAGGGTCTATCGTACAGTGTTAGCAATGTTCCTTAACTGATATCCATTGTAAATAGAAATAAATATTAATTCATTAAGAGAACTATTCTATACGTATAAATATCACATTTTAACCATCCTGTACGTATCCTGTTTGAAGCTGTAAGTGTTACACACTTTGCCTATTTGTTTCACATTATGAGATACAAGTGTTCCTCATTTTGGAAATAGAAGGTTGAGAGCTAGGAGTGAAGCCCGTACGAGTGCTGAATTACACTAAAATAGACATTATATTCACAAGGTTAATGCTGCATCAAAATGCAGCTCTCAATAGAAACCTGTTGTAAAATAAAGCCCAGAAAACCTGGAAAAATAACAGTGGCAGCCCTAACAATCGTGCCTAATGTTATTATGCCATAATTAATCGAAGCAACAAACTGATAGAAAGGAACAGGAAAAACTGAATGCAAGTTCTTCGTCATACGTAAAAATAAGTAGACACCTGTACATCATTTTCACTCAAACCAATGTCACGGAAAAGTATTTTAATACAATCCAACATGAATTTACACAGCAAACCCACTACACTAATGAAGGATCATTGTTTACGTGCTTTCTTTTGGGAAACACTTCACATCCTAGCTACCACATTACTTCAGCCTATTACACATGTTTTTGCTTGTAATAAACAGGAGTTTGAAAGACGGCCTATATCAGCCCAACACCTCTAACATCAAGAGAGACTAACAACTAATTCAATAACTCAGTCATACACAAAAAAATCCTAATACTCACAGCATCCAGAAAAAAGAAATTCAGTAAACACTGAAACAAAGACGAAATTGCTAAGAGTATGATTTTTGAACAGTAAAGTTAGGGATAATCCGGAATAGAAAACGGAGACACAACGTCTAACCGGAAACGGAACTGGAATTATCAGTATATTACTTTTGCTTGCCACATAATTTGCGACAATTTCTTCCGTTCGTAGTATCTGTTGGAGTGTTTTGTTAGATGAAAGAGGATTGTTTCCGGGATTTTTACTTCATGTTTTGCTTTCTTTATGAACGTGGATTTGAGTTGAGAGTCGTGCTTTTTTATTTGCAGTGTATTATGGTGTTTAGATGTATTTGTCAAAGCATTTTGTAATTCGTCATCTGCATTTAGTTTGTGAGTGGATGCGATTCGGCTGGCTTAGGGTTTCTGTTTTTTTTTAGCTGGTAAAATGGGAGGTTCCCAAGTAAAATATGAAATTCTTCGACATGAAGCATATTTTCATTAGTACAGAATACCTCTTTTTACTTTGTTAGTAAAATAAACTGTCAATATGATACTGTTGGGACTGTACCTCATGAGGAACGTTCCTCATTTTGACTCTGAAAAAGGTTAATGTCCTTCGCAGTTTCATTTCGGGGCTAAGAAATTGTAATTGATATTTATTTCCATGTAAAACAATCGTAGTAACTTAGCAAACTAATGTTATATAATTACAGAATATTATATTTTAATCTTTCTGTGAGTTGAGCAGTTGAAGTTGTTAATCGGCAATTAATACTTGTTCCACACTATGAGAGGTAGTATCCACTTTGTTGATGGAAGGTTGAGGGCTGTGTCTGAGACTTGATTTGTTTTACATACATTTCATTTCAACTGTCCAGATTTTTATATTTGGATCAAATTTATAGTATTTTGGGGTGGGTTTGTTGTAATGATTTAGGTCTTCACTTCATAGACACGACATGAGGTACGGGGTTGATTATGATCTTTGGGTTATTTATTGCCTAGCCTTAAAATAATCGTTCAGTTAGCCTAGTGGTCACCTATTAACCTATAAATCACTGCACACTGAAGTCACTAAATAATGACAAGTATTTGCGTTTCGGACTTCATATCCTTCAGCAAATGCACAGTAATGCAGCGCCTGGGATTCTAGCATTTTAGTTTGTAAATAAGAGCGGCATTTTAAATCTGCCCCTAATTCTGGACCTTTGTGCAATACCTGTTGGCTTTCTGCAGAATGCACTAAGGGGTTGGTAGATATGTATGCCATTTGGGAAATATTCAGGGAAGAAACGGACAATATTTTTTTTGCCTGAAATATCAGGGTGTATGCAATTTTCCTAATGCTGCTTAAATTAGTAATTGTGTGCCAAAGAGGGACCAGTTTGCCACAATATACAATCTCTATTCTTTTAGTTCATCATCCTGATTACCAGTTATGGTAAAGGAGATGGACGTGTTCCAATTTTCGCAGTTTACACAAACTGACATGCGAATTAGCATTAGCGTGCCTGTCAGTCTTCCTCGATATCCCCGCCCATTTAGCTTGCCAATCAATGACAGAACGCCCAAAGCTGCGCAGAACTAAGTGCGAGGTACTACACATATTACACATGTTTCTTGGTGTGCTTCGCAGTTGCATTTGTTAATATTTCATGTTTAACTGGGAAAGATTAGTTGATAGGTAGCCGTGTCTGTATCAACAGGAGATCAAAAAGCATTGGGCTGTATTTCCTCACCAGGTGCTTGGATTCATTTTCCTGTACTGCTACTTCAAAGTAGTGGGGTGGGGGGTACTGCATTCCTGATTGTGCTGATCTTCAGATGAGATATTAAACCAAGATCCTGTCTTGTATGATGGTAACTCAAGTAGGTGTAAAAGATCCCATGTTACTTATCAAAAATAGTGAGAGCTTTAATTATACAAACATCAATTATTATTTACACATCATATTTGTTCATAAATTATTTCCTAGTTTTAATACATATTCAGTCTTCCACCCCACTCATTTTTCCGACAACCATCTTTTGTTCTTAAAACTGTTCCTTGCATCTGCGTTTACATATATATTTCATATTGCACCTGTCAATATTTTATCCATTTCATGTCTTTATTTTTCTGCATTTTCATTATTTCCAATACACAATCCTATTTAAATCTTTTTCATAAAACATTGATACTGATGTAGTATCTTAAACTTCACACCTTTTTTACATTCTTTTAAAGCATATTCTATTGTTTCTTCCACTTCACATAATTACACATTCTTTCATGTTGTTGCTTTATTTTTCATCTGTCCTTTTACTGACATTTTTATCAATACTAACCTCCATATAAAACCACCATCCTTTTCTACATTTTGAGTCTTCCATATCACTCCTTTTTGTTCTTTCCTCTGTCTCTCCCATTATCTTCCAAGGATTCACATTAACTGGTTTTCCATTATCTTTTCATGCAAGTCTTTCCTCTTTTCATTCCTTTACCTATCATTCTATTCTACAAGTTAAATTTCCCTATATATTAATTTATCTCCACATTATCAAATATGCTGCCTTTTCTCTTTCCCTCCATCAATTCCACCCACACATCACATCTTCATGTTTTGCCATAGCAAAAAAAAAACCTTTATCTCTGTTTTTTAACAACATTGTAACCCAACATATATGGGAATCGTTTTGCTATAACTGCTATTATATCAGTATTGTTTAAAATTGTACTTGTTTTAAAATGTATTACTGAAGCTTTTCTCCTCGGGTCTCCACTGAAAATGGGCCACAAACCCAGTTAACAAATGTCAATAAATAAATTGTTTAACATCCAGAAATATATTCCGTGATGTTAATTACACTACAGGATATAGGATTCCTAGTTCTCAATACTCCTCTTTACAGTATACTATTTCTGTTGTAATAGGATTCAGTCTGTGCCCTCCTATTCTACTAAAAACATCTTTAGCAATTTCTTTTCAAACTACATGGAAATACAAATGTTTCCCTAAATGACTTAATATATTCAAGATTTGTGAATGTATTAAATAAACCTTCTTGTAATAGAACAATTGACATTATCTCCACCTACCTAAAACTTTCTTATTTTGTCTGTTACCACTTTCTACTTTTTTCTTGTAACTTTTGTTTCCTAACTTTGTGTAACACATCAAGTTCAGTCTTTGATATACATTCTCTATAGTTTATTGTATCCACAAATCCTTTATTGTCATTTAATACAAGTCCCACATCTCCTAAATAATTTCCTGCTTTAAATAACACTTATTTCACTCACATTTTATTTTTAAAAATCAGTGCCAAAGTCATGTGCATAATTCATGAATACAGAAAATTTCACACCCAGTCATATTTCCCATTCAGTATTTCAGTTGTGTCTACAATTCCTATGACTGCATTCATTACTAGTGCAAATAATATTCCGCTCTTATAGCATTTTTGTTTCAACCTTCTGAACCAGTACCCCTTCCCTTTCCCATCCATTAACTATTATTCCAAGTATCCTCGGAATTAAGTTCAATGGAGGTTAAGGTTGCAAATTGTAATTCCTGTGGTATAGTGTTTGATTCCCTCAGCCCTCATTTGCTGACTGTGTGACCTTCAGCAAGTCACTTAACAAGACATTACTCACGGAACACGGCTGAAAATGGACTGTGTCTAGTGAATCTGCCTAGTTAACAATTCTTATTATCTTCATAAGCAAATTTCAATACTACCACTATCTTCCGTTTCATTCCATATGCTGTTGACATTTCCCACTTTCTTTCATTTTCAGTGCTGTCATTTTCTTTTGCTATGTCACATACAGCTATTTTAGTCTCCATTTTTGCTCTGAAATACTGTCCACTACCTCTGTAATTATCATCAGTGTTTCTTTAACTTGTCTTCTTTCTGTACCATACATTCCATCTTACATAATCTCATTCATTATTGTCCCAAGCATTGTTTGTATAATTGTCATGATCAACTTGTAATCTGATTTACTTAAGCAATGGATTTTTAATATCTTCTTTGTCTCTTTTCTTGTATATAAACTTCATGATACCTTCAAGAATTTTCTTGTTTTTATCCCCTATTCTAACCATTCATTCATTACTTTACTATCTTAATACAGTCTTTGCTTAATTCTTTACAAAAAGCATATTCCAATCCATCTAGTCCCAAGCCCTGTTTTATTCAATTCCTGTAACACTTTTTAACTTCTTTCAAAGTCACTTATAGGTTCATTGGAAATTATTAGGTTAACGGCTTAAAAGCCCTTAAAAACCTAGCCAATAAAACTTGAGTTTACCCAATATATGGACTTGGGGAAGAGGATGGCATGGGTTTGTGCCTATGCCTTGAGTATGTTACAAGTTGCTCCTGTCCATAAGGGACATAGGAGCTACCCCAGGTGAGAATTTCCGAGTCCCCATCAATTGATGCAAATTGCATTTGAAGAGGGCCAGGGAAGGGCTTTGCTTAACATAAATAGGAAGCCTGTTCCAAAGAAGAGGCAATCTCTGAGACACATATCTGTATCTCCACTATGTTTTATGAGTCGCTGACTAAGTTTAGATCCCTTAATCTTAGTCATATCCCTAACTGTGGTGGTGGTGCTGTGGTAGCATTGTCGCCTCACAGTATGACGTTGTCCTGTTCGATTCTCAGCTAAAGCATCTTCTGTTTGGAGACATGCATGAATGGGCATACCTTTGTTGAAGGTTGTGCGTTATGGTTGGCAACTCGGCACGTAAAAATCTACTGCCAATCATTAGCGGACCGGAGTTCCGCTGTGGTGACCCCTGACCGGGAAAAGCCGAAAGACACAACAACAACTAAGTTTAGATCCCTAGATCAGGTGACCCTTGTGCTGTTTGACTTTTGAATTTGCGGCTGCTCCATCAGGGCTGGATTT
Source organism: Protopterus annectens (assembly GCF_019279795.1). Taxonomy (NCBI): domain Eukaryota; kingdom Metazoa; phylum Chordata; order Ceratodontiformes; family Protopteridae; genus Protopterus; species Protopterus annectens. Next base: position 405,244,052 of record NC_056741.1, read on the forward strand.
GTGAGTGTCTTGTAGGTCAGGCATAGGTCATCTCTAGTCTATCCACATGGAACATTTTGTTTACATCCTGTATTTTCTTTGTGAGGAACCTCTGAGGTCGCTCCAGCTGCTTTAAGTGCCTATTCAAGTGCTTGCCAAATGGTGCATTGCACTCAATTATTGGTCTAATGAGGACTAATATAGTGGGACTGTACTTTCCTTGGATCTTATAAGTTGTGCCACATAGAAGGCTTCCTCACTACTGTGGACACATGTCAAAGTTCAGGTTACTGTCTGTATGTATACCTAGATCTCTCACCTCTGAATCAACTCTTAAGGGTGTGCTATTAATGTTGTAATTTGTAGGGGTATTTGACTTCCCAAAGGGCATGATAATGCATTTTTACTTATTTAGTTTTAGGTCATGGTTCTGGGATCAATCATTTGTCTGATCTAGACCCCGCTAAAAGATATCTATATCATTGGGCTATTCATTGATTGCTGCCAGCTTGCAGTCGTCATCAGCCTTTGTCATCCAGAGACCTTCTATATTAGCCTTGACGTCAGAGAATTATATTCTGAACAGGAGTGGTCCCAGCACTGAGCCCTGTGGCACACCATTAGTAGCTGGCCTCTTGCTGGATCTGGATTCACCCTTTTTAACCACATGTCCTGTATGTGAGCCAATTGGCTATCCATCTGATGACATAAGGATTTATGCTAAGTTTTGTGACTTCATTTATAATGCACAAATGGGGAATTGTGTCAAATGCCTTGGCCAGGTTTTACCCTTATCCATGGCCTTCGTGACTTTCTCAAAGTAATTTACCAGATTCAGTAGACATGACCTGCCCTTGACAAAGCTAAATTGGGTTGGGTCCAGTGTTTGGTGGTTTTCTATGTCATTATTTATCAGGTCTATGATTATTCTTTCCATGGCCTTACATATAAGACTAGTCAAACGTATGGGTCTGTAATTTCCTCGGTCAGTAGATGGTCCTCCTTTATACATAGGGATGACTGTTTTGTCCACTGTATCAGACAGAGCCTGTCTGGAGGCTGTGGTTAAACCGAGATCCTAATGGGCCTTATAAGTGTTGATTTAGGCTGTTGGCAACCTGGTATATCATCAGGTCCCATTATAGCTGTGTTTTTAGCTTTAGAGAGCATAGTGGCAACCTGTTTTTTGGTGATAATTGGCAGTGACATGGTGGAAGATATTTCTTGGGGAAGAGCTGGGGTGATGGGGAGCTGAAATTTGTGCTGAATTTGTCAGCCAGCAGATTTCTATATCTTCTGGCTGAGTGTAAGTGATACCATCTGCAACTAATTCCTTACTTAATTCTTTAATAGATACCCTATTAAACTGCTGTTTGGTCCAGCCACTGTCTTTCTTTCCTTTTAATTTTTTTACATTTCTTTCAAATATTCCACCACAGTTCCAGTAATATTTTCTTGCCTATAATATTGGTCATTCTGATTTCTTATGAACAATATTGTTTCTTCATCTTTTCTTGTTTTTTTTCCCAAAAACATGTTACCTGTTCCCTTTTACTTTGGAAAAAAAAAACTTCCGTTTATCATTTTTTCTCCAATTTCTCTTATATATTTCTCTTTTGCAAATTATCTTTCTTCTTTTTCTAATACCTCATCAACATCCTGAGTATGTTTCTTATAATCCTGTTATTGATGTTTTCTGGTGTCCTCTTCCATCGTTAAATATATATTTTTTTCATATTTTTATAAATTATTCACCAATATGATCATTAACTATAAAATTGTTGCATTATTGTATGGTCTTTGTGTAACCTTTCTCTTTATTTTATAAATCTTTCTTATTTTACTATCCCCCCCATTAATTATTTTCAGAACTTATCCCCTCTTTAATCACTTCTCCATCATGTAAAATTCTTGCCATTTTGTTTCATAATCAGAAAATATCATGTTTTTTTCACTTCAAAATTCTTTCAGTTCTTCAAGATACAACATAATCTATTTAATTTTTACTTTTTCTTTACATATGTAAAGTGTTTTCCTAATTTTAACCCCCGACATTACATCTGTCTAAATTTTTTTGCATTGCGATTTATTTTCTCTGTCTGTTTTACTGATTACAATTAAAAATATATTATCAATGTATCCATCTTTACTGTGACATTTTTATTATATCAAATGTTATTGTTCTCTCCCCTGTACTACTGGTTTTATATACGACTATTAACCTAATCCCTAAATCTTAAATTCTTATATCACATAACCATATTCTACCCAGAATTTCTATGCACACATCCAGTACAGTAATATTGGCATTATTTAGTAATACCACCATTCCTGAACATATTTCTCTCCTAAATCTACAAATTTGCTGTTTCTTCATAATCTGCAAGTGTAAAGTTATCCCTTAACCTTTTGCTTGCAGACTTTTCGAATCATATTAATAAAGCTCTTTTTCCTTGCTCTATTTCCTAAAGAACTATTGTCCTCTTCATTTTCCACATGTTCCCCTTTCTTCATCGTCCTCTAACGCTTCATAGGATCATAGGACGTTACTAGGCTAATGGCCCTAGGACCCTTACAAGCCTAGCCAAGTTCTTATCTTTATTTCCATGATCAGCACCTATTTCCCGTGTCCAAGAGGGACACAGGTGGAACCCCCAGGTTGAATTTACAGTCACCCATTCAATTGTCCAGATTGCATTTGAAGAGGGCCAATGAGGTGCTTTGTTTGATGTGAAGTGAGAGTCTGTTCCAAATGTGTGGTAACCTCTGGGAGACAAATTTGTCCCTCCAGCAAGTTTTATTAATGTCACATACCAGGTTAAGGTGTTTAGAGTGAGTAACCCATTTACCATTTGACTTACGGATATGCAGCATTTTCAATAAAGCAGGGTCAGAGATTGCCTTGTATGCAAGGCAGAGATCACCTCTGAGTAGTCTGTATGAAACAGAATAAAGTGACAGTGATTTCAGATGATCCCCATAGGACAGATGCTGAAGACCTTGAATTTTCCTTGTGAGGAACCTTTGTAGTTTTTCCAATTGCTGCAGGTGCTTGGAAAGGTACATACCAAAAGGGGCGTTGTACTCAATTATTGTCCTGATGAGGTAAGAGTACATGGAGGGCATAACTTCTTTTTTTTTCTGGAGGCAATGCCCGTACTTATGAGATGAGCAATGTAGAATGCCCTTTTTACCACTGTGGAGACATGATGGTCAAAGGTAAGGTTGCTGTCAACCTGTGTGTCCAGGTCTCTCACCACTACGTGTGAACTTAAGGTGTCGCTGTTGAGGTGGTAGTTAGCAGGAACATTCCTTTTACCGAAAGGAATGATAATACATTTTTTGCATTAAGTTTAAGGCCATGACTTTGGCAGCATTTGTTTGTGTAAGACCCTCTTCTAGGATGTTGACATAATTTTTAAATTCTATGACCGCTCCCAGTTTGTAGTCATCAGCAAACTATGTCAGCCACAGAGCTTTAGTTTTTGCTTGTACTTCAGAGAAATAGATTCCAAAAAGTAGAGGTCCCAGGAATGACCCTTGTGGAACACCACTGGTTACAGGTCTGCTGTTGGAGGTGGATTCCCCTATTTTTGATTGTATGAGTTCAGTCAGTGAACCAGTTAGCAACCCATCTAACGATATAAGGGTTGATGCCTAGTTGGATGAGTTTGTCAATAATGGCTGAGTGGAGGATAGTATCAAATGCCTTGCTTAAGTCATAGGCTGTATGCACAGAATTCCCCTTGTCCAGGCCATGGCGAATTTCTCAAAAAGTCTACCAGGTTTAACAGGCATGATCTCCCTTTGACAAATCCAAACTGAGTAGAGTCAAGTGTTTGGAGATTACCTATATCTTTGTTGATAAGGTCCATGATTATTCACTCCATGGCCTTGCAGATAAGGCTAGTCAGGCTAATAGGTCTATAGTTCATGGGGTCAATGGAACCACCACTTTTGTGCCAGGGAATAATGGTGGCAGTATTCCATTCAGCTTTTACGAAGCTGGTGCATAGACTATAATTGAAAAGGGCACCCAATGGTGTTGCTAATTCATGTTGGAGCCCATGTAGGACACAGCCTGGGATGTTATTAGGTCCTACAGATGCTGTGTTTTTGGCCTTAGAGAGGGCATTTATGACCTGCTCTTTAGAGATGCAAGATAGGGGACAGGTGGTTGGGCTGTCATGGGGTACGTGTGGCAGGGACAGGGGAAGGAGTTTTCACAGAACCTGTTGGCCAACAGGTTAGCTATGGCCACAGGCTTAGTAAATGTGGTATCATTAACTACCAGTTTGGCACAAATCTGGGCCTTTCTTTTTAGGTTACGGATGTAACTGTTGAATGTCTTGTGGTTTTCCTTTGTTGAGGAAGCTGATTTGGACTCGTAGTTTGCTGTGGAGGACTTCACAAGAAGTCTTATTTGCTTGTTTAAGCTGAGGAGAGAGTGTTTCCAGTTTAGGTTGGCTCGCTCCCTCTTACTCTTGGATAGCAATTTCTTCCTTTTATTGTAAATACTGTTAATGGGAGTTGTCCAACAAGCAGGTTTGCTGTTCCTTGATGAATTTGTTTTGGTCTATCAGGTATGGCTGAGTAATTGCAGTTATACAGGTGTTTGTGTAAAGCGCTGGTGTAGAGCTCGACATAGTTGCCAGTTCCATTTGAGGAGGAGGTGCAGTGAAGCTATTTATACCATCCCATAAAAGGTTATAATCTGCTTTGGAGAAGTTTTTTAATTAGCTGCTGCTGGAGGGGGGGTCAGGTGTGATAGTTATTTCGAATGAGACAGATTTGTGGTCAGATCTCACCAGGGAGGACCTTACAGTGGGGGTGCTATAGTGGTCTCCCGTATTAGTAAGCACCAGATCCAGGACGTTGGCACCCCTTGTGGGGGTGTCAACCAGCAGGTCTAGGGCATTAGAGTTAATGAAGTCAAGGAATCTTTGGGCAAGTGAATTTGAGCACGAGTAATTTACCCAGTCAATGGATGGGTAGTTAAAGTCGCCCAAAACCATGGTGTTCAGAGGTATCTTGAGAGACTCAAGTAGAGCCAAACAGGCAGCGTGGGAGTCCTGATTCATGGAGGGGGTCCTGTAACTGGCAATAACCTGAATAGGTGTCCTACCAACAGTTAATTGCACCTGAAGTGTCTCCAGGAAATCATACTGTTTAGCCAATCTGGAGGTGTATTTATCTTTAATGACTTGATACAGCACTTCCTTTAGTTTTCACGCCTTTAGTTTGAGGTCTGAATGTGTAGAAGGAGGTTTAACCCAGTATGGCTGGGGTGCTCTCCACAGCCTTGAAGCAGGTCTCCATGACTGCACAAACGTCTGTGTCTTCCAAGGTGAGGACAGCCTCCAGTGAATGCAGTTTTGTGTTGAGACTTCTAGCATTTAGCAGCATAATCTTAAGGTTGTTTTTGGATGGAGTTTTTACATTGGGAATTTTTTCCTTGAGACACTGGCTAAAAAAGGCACTATGGAAGTAGCAAGAGCTTTACCCAGTAGCTGAAATCCCGAGGGTGACAAATGAAGACCATCTCTGGCAAAGCATCGAGGTCTGTTGATCATGTCATCCCAGGCTGACAGATAGTGGATCTCCTTAGAATGATACCAGAAGCTAAGCCAATTATTGAAGTCAATCATTTTCTGTTTGTACTGAGGCTTCATCCTAGGTGAAAGTAAAATTTTGCTTAAGGCTAGGAACATACTTGCCTGAGACACATAGTCAGGAAGCTCAGTCATGTCTCTTTTCATATAGTCCAGGGAGGTACATCTCAAGTCCTTCACACCAACATGGACTATGATGGAATCATAACAGTACCTGTTAAGAGACTTGAGTGCATGTGTGATATGGCATATCCTGGCAACTGACAGACAGCTGACTGTGACCTTTTCCTTATCCAGCCTGGTGAGAGGGACATCAGTGTATCTCACAATGGAATCACCTATGACTAATATATTTGATTTTATGTTTTGCTTTAAGAGTTTGACCAGTGAGATACTGGTGCGTGAGCTGTTATGTGTAATGTGTTCTGCAGAGGAAGTATTATGTGTTGCGTGCTTGTGTGTGCGTTTGGAAGGTCTCTGGTGTTTAGGTATGTTTCTGGTGAGGACCTCCCTATATTTAAGTATGTGTGGTGTGAGTTTGGGTGGAGTAGGAGGTGAGGTGTGCGTGCTGGCTACCCACTCGTCATATGTCCTGACCGATGTGTGAGAGAGCATAGATTCAAGGTTCTTAATATAGTTGCATCTCTCACATGTTGTGTTTGTGTGGACTAGGAGTAGAGGGTTGTCAGTGAACATAAGGCAGTTGTTACACTGCCTCAGGATGCACATGTTGACCAAGCTGACTGGAGAAACTGTGGGAAATTGTCCATCCATAGTGATAGGTAAATTTATATGTTCAGGAAAAGAGGTCACACGAGTGGCTTATGGGTGAGAAGTGTGTTGGTACCTCTAAGGCTAGGCTTAATGTCCCACCTGACAGTAGAACAGGGCTGCAAGAAACCTCTGGAGGACCACAAGCAAAGTGCTGAGGGAAAATTTAATAAACAAAATATTTGCGTCTATAACCACCAGTGGTAACCACAGCTACGTGGCAGTGGAGACTGGAGTGCTACACGCAAACAAGTGCAAATGGGGGGCTTAAATAAAACAAGAAAATACCCTTTTTAACTCAAACTAGCCAATAAGAACTCCAGTGCAATCACCCTCAATTAGATGAGACTCAGACAGCACTCTCCTCACACAAGGGAGTAGAAGGGCCTTCACCAACAAAGGTGGCTTGAAGCTGATGCTCAGAAGTTACAAAACAGACCCAGAAATAGGTTCATAGGTAGGTACTAGGCTATCGGCCCTAGGGCCTATACAAGCCCAGCCAAAAAGGTACCCTGGCTTTTGCCACCCAAGTAAATTATTCTCCTGTGCCACTGTCGAGCAGAGCCACAGAAGTGATCCCCAACTTGGAACTGGACAGTGCTACAGCTGAAGTAGAACAGTGTACAGTAAAACTGAAAAATAGTTCAGACAATTCAAACATACAGTGGAATGCAAATACAAATTAAAAGTGCAATATTAGAGCAAAAACAGGAACTTAAGTCAGTTGGAAGCAACGGATGCCTCAGATATTTCAGTATCTCAGTGAAGAGCTGGTTTTAGTGCTCAAGTGATACTAAACATTCTAGATTCAGTGAGATTGAATGTAGCCTATGCTATAAAATGCAGAAGTACTAAAAATTCAAAGTGCATAATGTCACAGTCACAACAGCAGAAAGCAGTTTAAATAATGCAGCAATTTATGCTATAAGATGCAGAAGTGCTAGAAATTCAAAGTGCATAAAATCACGGTCACAAAAGCAGAAAGCAGTTTAAATAATGCAGCAATTCATCAGCAATTCCCCGCATAAATGGGTGTAGGCCATACTCTCCTGCCACAAGAGTCAAGACCACAAACCTTCCTAATGTAAAATAACTGGTTTTGGAGCACAAGTGCTTAAGCCAGAACTAAGATACTTAAGAATCATATTGATTTTCCACTAATACATTGCACACATTCTCCTTTTCATCAGTACCATCGCGTTCTTCCATTACATTTTTTCTAGCATTTTATTAGATATTGCATAATTAAGTTTCATTAATTTCATTAGTGTTAATTTACTCATCCTTCTCCCTCTCACATTCAGTTCTCTCTTCTTCAGCATTTTCATTTGTAAATGCTCAGTCAAACAATGAGACCTTCACTGCCACATTTTCTGCATATTAATTTGCAGCCATTAGAATGCTTGAGCTCACCATACTGCACACATCTCTTTTTTTCTACAGTTAGATATGAGATGAGACTGATAGTAAAAAAAAAAAAAAGCTTTAGGTATTTTACAGCCTGTATCTTTCCAATAACAATATTCATACTTGGTAAATGGTTTAAATCATCGTCTTTAACATACACATTTATTTTGCACTATTACACAGTGAAGACTCTAGCTTGATTGGGCCTTTCATTTAGTTTTTTACTGAATGGTTTGTCTGTGTGACCTTTCTATCCTATGGTTTGGATTTTATTTGGGATATTTTGCAGGTATCCTAATGATTATGGACATCAGGCTTGATTTTAAGCTCTGTGTTTCTAAGGTATAGCCAGACAATCTACTTATGCCATACTGACGATATTAAAAAAATATAACAGGCCAAGGCCAAAACATGTATGTCTACAATTTGTGGGGTTTGTCCTTATTGGCCTGGATGTATCCAGAAAGGCTTTTAAAAAAGTTAAAATTCATGGGGATTCAGATTCCCTATAGCCGAAGCACTAGTATGTTCCCAAGGAGTCATTGTATATATCCCATGGGCCTCCACTACAGGCGGTTTAGAGTATTGCACAGTGAAGACTTTAGATTGTCTGGGTCTTTCTTGTAGTTTTTACTGAATGGTTTGTCTGCGTGACCTATTTACCATTTGGTTTGGATGGTAACATACATTATACCTATACCTACCAAATACCTTTCGTCATTTTTTTAATCTCCAACACAGTCTGACATTATTCAGAAAATGTTTTAGGTCTTATTCAGAAATTTCTGTACTCTTGAATTCCACAGGTAACTTTTTCTTTTGCTGAATGGTAACACTGGTCATCACATAGTCCTTCCATGGATCACACAAGAATTGCTTATCACATGCCAAAATAAACTTTTCTGTAAGTAATAGTTTAAAAAACAATTTCGCAAAACATCTCTAAATCAAAATAAATCAAGGCTCTTACATTTTATCTTTGACCTGTTTTAGTCTCAACCCTGGAATACAAAGAAAATCAATATTATATTTAGTGAGAGATGGTAAGAGTATAATGAAAATACAATTCTGTAAAATATTTAGTGAGAGATGGTAAGAGTATAATGAAAATACAATTCTGTAAAATATTTAGTGAGAGATAGTAAGAGTATAATGAAAATACAATTCTGTAAAATATTATCTAGTAATATAAATGCAAAGAGTATCTATAATTGTTTGTGTGTGTATATATATATATATATATATATATATATATATATATATATATATATATAAAGTTCTTCATTAGCACTCTTCAAGAAAAATCTTGATGAGTGGATGGGAAATAGGAAATACACCCCGGGGATCACTTCTGTGTCTCTGCTCGACAGTGGCACAGAAAAATAACTTTCTTGGGTGGCGTAAGCCAGGGAACCTTGTTGGCTAGGCTTACATAGGCCCTTGGGCCGATAGCCTAGTATCTACCCATGAACCTATGACCCTATATATATATATATATATATATATATATATATATATATATATATATATATGGATTTCCCTCAAATTATCAACGTGCCAGTGCCAGACACCACTTTATCGAATCTTCACTTCTTTCAACGCCTGGAAATTCACCCAGGGTAAACAACCACTTGACCACCAGGACAAAACAACAAACACCAAAACAAGTATCCCTCCAAGTGGGGGGCTCTGCCCCCACACACCCCTATAACTAAATATACCAACTCCGAGATCACACTATAGTGGGGAAAGGGCAAGGTTCACCATGGTGGCTGAGTGGTTGTTTACCCTGGGTGAATTGGAGTTGTTTAGGGTGTTTGAAGAAATGAAGATGCAATAAAGTGGTGTTGATAAAATGGGATTCGATTATCTGGCCTAGCGATAATTTGAGGTAGACCTAGTGGTATATATTTATATATATTTTTTTTCATCCACAAACCCTTTTTCATATTTTGCACATTGCTTCGGGGTGTCACTTCAGTTGTGACAATCAATATATTAATAAAAATCAAGACAAATCTCATGACGAAATTGAGGTGTCCGATAATTGCAGCTGTGTGTTGGCTGACTGGGAATGATTATATAGCTGTATGTACTGAAGGATGTTAAACATGTAAATCAACTCTGCTGTTGTAGTATCTTCATACATCTGAAATCATCCAAGCCCCACAGTATTTATTTAATAATATTACTGTATTCTTGCTATCCAAAACTTTCTGCATTCTTTTACATTGTCTGACGTTATGTAATGTAACGTGTGTCATATATATTAAAAAGAATACTGTATAATTGGATGTCTCCTTTTGGTGTTATATGAGCACTTCCGCTCTGACTGCAATATTATTGTAAGCCTTGTTAACAGCTTTGCTTATTGATAATATTGTAACAAATGATGAATTATTTTTAACTCCTCATAGATGCAATTACATGAATGGGAATTAGCAATGACTCCCTTCCCTGGTTCAAAAGCATCATAGAAAACAGGTACTTGAAAGTCAAAATAGTTACAGCCTTTTTTTTACACAGCCCAGTTATTAAAAGGGGGACTGCAAAGGCTCCACTCTGTCATTCCTACTAGTCTCTGTCTTTATTAACAATTTATCAAACAGTCTTCCCAGATTCCACTACTCCTCTATGCTGATAGTGTAGTTATTTACAGATATAATTCCTCAAACTGTAGTATCCAATCCCAATGTCAGTCCAACCTGCATCAACTCCAACTATGGTTAATACAGTACAACTTCATTCTAAATCTTACAGTACCCAAAACAATGCTTTTCAGTACTCCCCACAGATTCTCAAATTGCCTGTCCACCCCTACTACATTTAACGTAAATACTTCCATCACTGAAACCACTACATCCTTCAAATACCTAGCACACTGGCTCAAACAGTCCCTCAGCTTCCACTCCCACATAGATAAAATCAGATAAAAAACAAACAGCCTACTTTCCTAAGCTAAAAAAAAAATCTCATTTTCTGTCCTCTGCTGCTTGAGCAGCTATACATAAAGGAGTACTTCTCGCCCTAAATATGCAATGTGAAGTTGTTCTATCTCGCCGTTTTGTTCTTACAAGTGGGTTTGGAGCCGATCCCTCGTTTCCGAGTCGGCCGCTTTTCAAGCTCAAACTCTCAGAGAAGCTCGAGACACAGTATATATCCCGTGATGCTTTACTGTAAACCCCAGATCTAGTTTGCCACTGCAACGGATCTACAGACTCGTCGGAGGAAACTCGGGCCAGTGTTATTTTTTCTATATTTAAAAATATTTTAAAAAATATTTTTCTCTTGTAGTGTTAGCTAGTGTTGTTTTCGTTAAAATATAGAGTTAGTGTGTAGACTGGTATATATATTTGGAGTGTTTTTCTTAACGGCTGTTTTTTTTCTAGGCCTTTCTTAGTTTTTTGGGCGTGACAGGGCTCTGTCAGCTCCTTTGCGTGTGCTAATTTTATTAGTGGTAGTTTAAAATTAGTTAGAACATTTGGAGATTAACTAGTTCTGTAGAGAGTTAATATTAAAAAATAGTTGAATAACATTTTTGGTGTTTAATATATTCATAGATTTGAGTTCAGGGATCTGAACACACATATATATATATATATATATATTATATATATATATATATATATATATATATATATATATATATATTTATATATATCCTCTCTCTTTTCTAAAATGTCAGAGAAGCAAAAGTCTGGCTTCAAAAGGTGTGAGTGTAGCCAAAAAATGTCTGTGACGGACAACCACTCCACCCGTGTGTACTGTTTAGGATCTGTTCATTTGCAGGAAGTGTGCTCTATCTGCCACTCCTTTAGCACCAGGGTTCTTCTGGAAAGGCGCAGGAAGCTGGTGGATATAGGACTCCTGAAGCCTGATTTTCAGGCTGCGCTGGACAAGACCGACCTTTCTTCCAAGGCTTTGAAGGGGTCGAAGTCGTCCAAGGGGTCCTCGGAGCCCAAGTCCTCAGCTCTGAGCTCCTCTTGTATGGTTCGATCATCGGCTCCACAGCCTTTGGAGCCATGTACCGAACCTTTATCTCGGAGTCCAGTTGTGGATCCAGTGTTGGAGACTCCTCAGTCCGCGATTCTTCAATCGGTGCTGTCTTCGGCCCCTTTGACCCATCCTTCGAGGTTATCTGATGTGGATCTGGACCGCGTGGTTAAGAGATTGCTAGAGAACCCGGCCCTGGCCAAAATGCTTTCCACTTCGAGCCACTCGGCTTCAAAGCCTGAAATCCCAGTCCTACTCTCTACTCCTCCTCCGAAGCCAATCGAACTCTCGGAGCCGGGGCAGGGAGAACCGATGTTGGTAGAGCCCTCGGAGCTGAGGTTCGATCCAGCTCCCTCGGCTCCGTCGACCTTGACCACCTCTGTTCCAACCGGGGAGTCTCGGAGCCGACACTCCCTCGCTGGCTCCGGGGTGGAGAGTCAAACCGAGACTTTGGTTCTGACCCTTCCCCTCGGAGCTTTGGCGCAGGTGGGTTCGGCTCCATCCTCTGGATTGGAGCATGGGGTCTCAGCTCGGGGAGGGCTGCCGGCCTCTTCAGAGCCGACAGACTTCTCGGACTGAGATTCTGGTGCCTTCGATGCCATGAGGAAGGTCATGTCTTCTAAGACCACTACCTCTTCGGATCTTTCTTCCCCTCCCCCTAAAGGGCCACATTCTGTCTCTTCTCCACAGGTCCCTACCAAGCGTCGAGCCCCAGAGCCTCAGGTATCCCCACTGGGCGGCCCCTCCTCTACAAGGACTTCACCGGACGCTCCCACTGATGAAGTACCTAGGAAGAGACTGTGCAAGAGGAGGCACTTGGATTCCCCATGGGAATCCCTGACATCGGACACCGACTTAGAGGAATCAGAAGGGTCCCCATGATCCCCCTCAGAGGATGTCTCATTTGCACACATATTGGAGATCTTAAGGCAGAGGGGTGATTGGCAGTACCTTGCCCCTAATGAGGATGAGTCGGTACTCCTGAAGGCCTTTGGGTCTCAACCATCCACCTCCTGGGTTATTCCTCCCTACGACGAACTAATGGATTTGGTTGCTCGAAGGGCGTGGGAGTCCCCTGATTCAGTGGAACCAGTCCCTCGGAGGCCCAACAAGTTCATTACTTCCCCTGCTGACAAGGCCTTCCTTACCAAGGGAGTCCCGGTTGATGCCATGGTGGTGGCGACAGCCACCAAGAAAGAGATGTCGGAAACCTCTTCTTCTGTCCATCCTCCTAATAGGGATTCTAGGATGATGGGCAGGTATGGGAAACGCATATTTAGTTCTGCGGCATTTTCCATGAGATCGCTCAACTACCTAACCCACTTTACCCACCTTCAACGAGATCTCCTTAAAGAGCTGGGAGATACTCTACAGGGTAACACAGCTGATGCAGTTTCTGAGAAAGTGACTGCACAACTCAACATCCTTCGTCAATACCCCTTTTGATGGTTCTGCCTTGTTCGGGCCTAAAGTTAAGGAGACTCTTACTAGGTGTGAACAAGAAGGAAAGACTGTCTGTTGTAGGAGTCCATTTTTCCACTCCAACTAGACCGTACCCCAAAGGGCAACGAAGTGGAAAAATGTGGTTTCGAAAGCCCCAAGGAGCTTTCCAGAACACACCTACTGATACCCCCTCTAGGGGCAGAGGAGGGGGTAAAAAATGGAAGACGCCGCCCAAACGGCAGAGGGGGTCCGCAAAATCAGGCTGACGGAGCAGTTCTCTGGTAAGCCCTATCAGCGTTCCTGAAAGGAAGCCCGGCTGTCCTGCTCTGGAGGCGGTCGGGGGGGTCGCTTGGCTTTATACCCAAACGCCTGGCTAAACATTACAACGGATTCTTGGGTAAAAAGCATAATTTCCAGAGGTTACTACATTCCCTTTACAAAATTCCCTCCCATGTGTACAAGTATTCTAGACGTTCCACCCAGTCTGCGAAAAGTAGCAGCCATAGAGATTCAAAACCTGATAGACAAAAGAGTCATCCAGCCAGTCCCAGCAGACCAGATAGGATCTGGAACTTACTCAAGGTTCTTTTTAGTTCCAAAGAAAACGGGACTGAAGGCCCATATTAGACCTCAGCAAACTCAACACCTTCGTCAAGAAGGAAAAGTTCCGGATGGTCACGATTCAATCAATACTTTCGTTTCTAGAAACGGGCGATTGGATGTGTTCTATAGATCTCAAGGATGTTTACTACCACATCAAAATGGCCAGAGTATCTGGAGATCACTTGCGTTTCCGGCTGGGGGCCAGTCATTGCCAATTTAGATCCCTGCCCTTTGGTCTCACCACAGCCCCCAGAGTGTTCACCAAATGTATGGCAGTGGTCACGTCTCACCTGAGACACTTAGGATTCTGGGTGTTTCCGTATCTGGATAACTGGCTCTTCACCGCCACCTCCAGCCATCAACTAATTCAGGCAAGAGACTACACTATCAACCTGTGTTCCCAGTTGGGCATAACCTTAAACTTCGAAAAATCTGCGTTATCGCCCTCGCAGGGTATTACCTTTATAGGAGCAGAACTAGACACTGTTGATTCAAGGATCAGGTTGCCTCAAACAACAATCTTATCCCTAAGAAGTCAATTGTCCAGTCTGTTGACCCAGAACAAAGCTCCTGCATCCCAGATATTGAAGCTGTTAGGCACAATGGCAGCGACGCTAATAGCAGTTCTGCTGGGACGCATGCATATGCGGATACTCCAGTGGTTACTCTTCACACAATGGTCTTACCAACAACTGCCCATGTCATACGAGATTCTGTTAACAAATCTTTGCAAGAAGGATCTCAATTAGTGGCTGAACAGCGACCAGATAGTAGTCGGACGTCCCCTTGTTCTTACCCAACCCACAGCCACAGTGACCACGGATGCTTCCCTGATAGGGTGGGGGGGCTATTTCAGGGAAAGACTGTCCAAGGTACTTGGTCGAGCATGGAATCACATTTGCATGTAAATGTCCTGGAGCTGAGAGCGGTGTTCCTGGCGTTGCAACACTTTCACGAATGTCTTCCTCCAGGGACAATTGGAATTCAGATGGACAACATGTCAGTAGTGTGGTACATCAACAAGCAAGGGGGAGCCAGATTGTATCCCTTATACCGAGAGGCCCTAAGACTTTGGCAGTGGGCTGTATCCACCAGGCGCTTTCTGATAGCAACGCATATCCTGGGGTCATCCAACGTGATAGCGGACAAACTGAGCAGGGCCATCCTGTTGCCTCACGAGAGGTCCCTCAAATAACAGGTGGTGGACAAGATTTTCCACAGGTGGGGCCAGCCTTGCTGCGATCTGTTTGCATCTCCGATGAATGCCAAATGCAGAAGCTACTTTGCCCTTTATCCCCCATTGGGGAGCAACCCGAGGGACGCGCTTGTACACGATTGGCCTCTGGGCCTCCTGTATGCCTTCCCGCCAATTCCTCTAATTCCCAAGTTCATACAGAAAGCCAAAAGTCTGGGAAGGACTGTTATTCTGATAGCCCCATCTTGGCCTCGTCAGATTTGGTTCCCCTTCCTACAGATGTATCAAGTAGAAAAACCATGGGTTCTGGACCCAGTGCCAGACCTTTTGACTCATTTGTCAGGAGTTCTTCATCCCTCCCTCATCTCCCTAAAACTGACAGCTTGGCTGCTCCAATTCCCATATTAGCCAGGTCTCAAGATTTGTCTCCCGCGGTCCAACATATTATAGTTTCCTCTCATAAACTGTCAACCAGGAAGCTATATAATAGCAAATGGAAACAATTTGTTCACTGGGCTTCTCACCATGACGTTGACCCATATGTTGCGCCTATTCATACCATATTAGAGTTCTTGTCCTCCTTGTTCTATGATGGTGCAGCAGCTGCCACCATAAGGGTTCAATTGGCTGCCATTTCCAACTTTCATGTAGGGTTTAACGGATCTAACATCATGTCCCACAGACTATGTAAAGCCTTTTTGAAAGGGACCCACCATCTCAGACCACCTAACAGACACCCTGTTTCTCCCTGGAATTTGAATCTTGTTTTATCCCAATTGATGCTTACCCCCTTCGAACCCGCGTCATCTTGTGATTTGAAGTTTCTGTCTTGGAAAACAATATTTCTGGTAGCCATTACATCTGCACGTAGGGTCTCTGAACTCCAAGCTCTATCTTTCAGGCCCCCATATTTGATCTTCCACCCTGATAGGGTGTCCCTCAGGACAAATCCTACCTTTCTTCCTAAGGTCTGCTCTTAAAGTAACTTAAATCAGTCCATTGAGCTCCCAACTTTTTTTAGACATCATACCAACAGACTGGAGTATATGTCACGCAAGCTTGATGTTCACAGACAGTTGAGATTCTACTTGGACAGAACGAAAGATTTCAGGCAATCTGATCATCTCTTTGTCTCCTTCACAGAGAACAAGAAAGGTTCTGCGGTATCAAAAGTCACATTATCTAAGTGGCTTTCTGATTGCATTAAATTAATTTATTCCTCCACTAATCAGCCATTACCGACTAATGTCAAAGCCCATTTTACCCGGGCTGTTTCTACGTCATTAGCTCATGCAGCTCGTTTACCCTTGGATATTATCTGTGCAGCTGCTACTTGGTCCAAACCTCACACGTTTATCACTCATTACAAAGTGGACAGGGCCTCCAGGGACAGGGCTTCCTTTGGTTCCACTGTGCTCAGGAATGTTCTCCCTTGAGCCGCCCAGGATTAGGGTACTTGGGACGCTACCCACGTGTAAGAACAAAACGGCGAGATAGAACAACTTCACATAAAGAAGTTATGTTCTTACCATAACGTTCCATGTGAGTTGTTCATCTCACCTTTTTGTTCTTACATTCCCTCCCACCTTCCCCCTCCTGGTGAAAAAGATGGTTGTCTTGGTGGATTGGTTGGACTTGTCAGCTTGTCTCCTTAAGACAGACTGTTTTTCTTTCTGCAAATCTAGAAGTACCTAGATGGGTAGGTTAGGTACTGCAGTGCTAAAATTTTTTTAGGCTCTTCGGGTGCAGCGTACTAGATCTGGGGTTTACAGTAGAGCATCATGGGATATATACTGTGTCTCGAGCTTCTCTGAGAGTTTGAGCTTGAAAAGCGGACGACTTGGAGCTGAGGGATCGGCTCCGAATCCACGTCTAAGAACAAAAAGGCGAGATGAACAACTCACATGGAACGTTATGGTAAGAACATAACTTCTTTTTCTGCACTATTGCTGCAGCCTCCAAAAGTAGCACCACAAAACTCCAAATAATTTCTTATTCAGTTTGTTACTTCATAAACAATGTCCACCCCTTAAGACCACCACTGCCTCTCACTTACAAAGGTTAAGTGGCACCCCATCAAACAAAGATCTGAACTTCTACTTTGAACTCAACTACTCAAGCTGCTTCACCTTCAAAACTTAGCCTATGTATTAGCTAAATTCCATGAAAAAACATTGTCCTACAAATTATGAAACCTGTCACATACTGTTCCATCTTTCCCTATTCCATTCCACCAGATATGCCTTCTCTGTAGTAGCTCCTTCCCTCCGGCAATTCCTCCCCCAAGTCTCTCAGGCATAGCTTTGATCTTTCCAAGTTTAGAGAAGACCTTTTTTCCACCTTCAGCAGCAAGCTAAGTGCATCTATCATCAAAAGGACAAAACACTTAATGCTCTTGCTCCTCTCCTTTCTTCTGTAGCCTCTATCACTTTATCATTTTCAACTACTGTATCGACATCACTTCCCTGCTCCATACACACATGCATATTTTTACCAAGATTGTTTCTACTCTATTGTTAATTTTGGATATTTTGTCATTCTCATATTTTAACCCATGATGCTTTTATCTCTTTGCATTGCCCACCTTTTTTGTTGATATTTGTGAATGTATTTTACATGACCTGTACCTGCAAATGTTTGTTTTTGATCAGTGAACAACTCAAGTAAACAAATTTAAATAAATAATGTTGTTTCTTGGTACTTAATACTGTAACATATGCTTTGTTTTAAAAGTACTTTACATTGCCTGTTGTGACACATTATATTATATGCCACTTGATTTCTGTCTTTATGCCACAGGCAAGTTGTAGTTGAAAGAGATAATACAAATAGTCCACTTATCTGGTTAACAAATGAGTATAATATTTTCTTTCACACTGAGGTTTTTCTCCTGAGCTGAGTCAAAAAAGGTCCATTAGGATCAGTTCTCTGCCCCAGTAAACAAATTCAAATAAATAAATAAATAAAGCCACAGACAGCACTTATGAAACTGTAATAGGTTCATAGGTGTGTACTAAGATAATGGTGCTGGGGCCTTTACAAGCACTGGCATAATGCCACCCGGCTTTAGTTCCCAGTGCCTCTGTCGAGTAGAGCCACTGGTGTTATCCCCGGGGTGAATGTTCTGTTTCCCATCCACTCATCAAGTTTTCTCTTGAAGAGGGTCAGCAAGGTGCTCTACTTGACATGTGTGGGAAGTCTGTTCCATTGCATGGGCAGTCTCTGGATTATGAACCTGTCCCTCCAGCATGTTCTGTTAATTGTGGTAATGAAGTTGAGGTCTCTGGAGTGTGTGGTGCTGAGGGATTGGGATTTCTTTAGATATAGCATTTCTAACAGCAGGGTCAGACATGACTTTGTAAGTCAAGCAGAGATCGCCTCTAAGTAGGTGATATGAGACAGAGAATAGTTGGAGTTTTTTGGAGTCTGTCCATATAGGACAAGTGTTTAAGGCCTAGGATCCTCTTTGTGAGGTATGTTTGCGGCCTCTCCAGTTGTTGCAGGCATCTAGTGAGGTACATGCCAAATGGGCATTGTACTCGATGATTGGCCTAATGAGGGAAGAGTAGAGGGAGACAATGACCTCTTTCTTCCTGGATGCAAAAACCTTTAGTAATGAGATGTGCCACATAGAAGGACTTTCTGACCACAGTGGCAATGTGGTGATCAAAAGAGAGGTTGCTGTCAACCTGTGTTCCCAGAACTCTTATAACGTTTTCTGTGTTCAGTGGACTACCATCAATGTGGTAATTCATGGGAACTGGGTTTTTCCCAAAGGGGATGACTACACATTTTTTGGCATTGAGCTTAAGGCCATGGTTCTGACACCAGTCGTTGGTCACAGTGAGGCCATTCTGTAGGATGTCAACATCACTTGGGGAGTTAATAATAGCTCCCTTCTTGCAATAGTCTGCAAACTTTGTCAGCCAGAATTCCTTTGTGTTGGCCTGGACTTCAGAGAAGTAGATACCAAACAGGACAGGATCCAGGACCGAACCCCGTGGGACTCCACTCGTGACTAATCGTCAGTCTGACTTGGAGTCAGCTACTTTCACACTGTGGGTTCTATCTGTGAGCCAGTTTGCAACCCACATAGTGATATAGGGGTTGATGCCAAGCTTAGTGAGTTTTTCTATGATTCCTGAGTGAGAAATGGTATCAAAAGCCTTGGCCAGATCAAGGTAGGCTGCATGAACCACCTTGTCTTCATCCACAGCTCTGGTGACTCAAAGAAGTTGACCAAGTTGAGCAAGCATGATCTACCCTTCACAAAACCAAACTGTGTGGGATCCAGAGTTTGGAGATTTCCTACATCCTTGCTTATTAGGTCCATGATGATGCGTTCCATAGCTTTGCATATCAGACTCATCAGGCTAATGGGGTGATAGTTCCCAGGGTCTGTAGTCACTCCTCCTTTGTGGAGAGGGATAACTGTACAGTGTGCCATTTGGTAGGGACAAAGTCTGAGGTGAGGCTGTGATTGAACAGAGCACACAGGTGATGTGCCAGTTCACTCTGTAGTTCATGTAGAACACAACCAGGGATATTGTCAGGTCCCATAGAAGCTGTATTCATGGCCTTGGACAGTGCTGTATTAATCTGTGCAGCAGTAATACTGGGTGCCTGGCAATCTACTGGTATTGTGATTGGTCCTTCAGGGGGGGTAAAGTTGGCACTGAATCTGTAGGCCAGTATACTGGCAATATCTGTTGGCTCGGTATAGGAGGTACCATTGTGCAGCAGCTTAGAGCAAATCTGGGAGATTCTGTACATAACTATAGAAGGCCTTGTGGTTGTCTGTACTATCTGCTGCAATTCTGTTTTCATGCCTAGCTTTAGAGGATTTGATGAGGGATCTCAACTTTTTGTTAAAGCAGATAAGGGAGTTTTTCCAGTCTTGGGACATCACCTTATTCCGCATCAGTTTCCTCCTCCTGTTGTAGAGTTTGTTTATGGCAGAGGACCACCAGATTGGCTTCCTTTTTTTGGAGGAGAGTGTCTTGGCTCTATTGGGTATGGCGAGATCCATGCATTTGTGTACGTGTTCGTACAGTGCATTGGTGTATGATTCTTTAGTCATGCAACTATTCTCCATTTGCATGGGTGGTGTGAAGGTAGCCACCTCTGTTTTTAGGAGCCCAAAGTTAGCTTTGGAGAAGTTTTTCATGGTGGTTACCTTTGCTGGGGGAGGGGGGGTGGAAGGGATGTGAATCTCCAAGGTGATTAGTTTGTGGTCTGATCTAACCAGGGAGGAGCTGACTATTGGTGTAGAACAATGGCCGCCCATGTTAGTAATGACCAGGTCAAGGATGTTGCTACCTCTAGTGGGAGTAAGTACGAGCTGGTCCAGGGCATTGGAATTAATGAACTCCAGGAAATGTTGGGCAAGTGTATTGGTACATGAGTAGTTTACCCAGTTTATGGAGGGGTAGTTGAAGTCGCCTAGTAAGAGAGTGTTAGGTTGGACCCTAATATTCTCCAGGGTGCTTAGGAATGTGGATTGCAAGTCTTGGGACATGGTTGGGGACCTATAGCAGGCTATGACCTGAATCACTATCTTACCCAATGTTAGCTGCACCTGAAGTATCTCTCATCTTATAGTATGAGAATACTGTGAGTATATGAAAGCATATATCATAATAATATCATGCATCTCTTTACAGTGTCCTACTACCATTCCTCCTTCCAACTCATTAGTCCCTACTTGCAACACAGTGTGGAGACTTCACTCTACCAGTTGACACTGTTCTGTTAATCAAATGACCTGACCTGTACAGCATCAAACCTGTGATCATTTCCATATACATTAAAGTCTCACTTCCTCCTACTTCTGCCTTATTCCATTATTAGTAGAATTCCCTATCATTAGCACTTCCAATCCTGCCCCATTTACTTACTGCACCTATCTCTCCAGCACTGGCCCCTTTCTTTCTTAAGTATTTGTAGCTTGGACTCCCAAGGTGGCTTCACACTAATCAACAGCTTAATTTCATATCTGTGAGTGCAAAAATAAATAAGTAAATAAAAATAAAGAAACTGAGAGATAAGAGGCTGATATTGTCAGCTTGAGCAAAATGTAGTTACTGGCCAGTAAGTACATGAATGCCAGCAAAGAAGAAATTTAGAGAACCCAAAAGAAAATCAACCACATAAGGTGAAGATAAAACACTGGCCGGGAAGAATCCTACACCTGTTCAGCAAAATGCAGTTGACCCTTCAGATTTGGTAAAAAAAATGACTTCCACTAATTTAGAGGAAACTGTAGATCAAATATACTCAGAGGTGATTAAAATAAAGGAATCAATGAAGGAGTATATCAACTCAAATAACAAAAGGCTGGATAAATAGACAAAGCTTTAACTATCCAGATGAACTGATAAAGCTGCAAAAATCAGAGGTCGAAATGCAGAAAATGTTGGATGAGTCTGAGACTTCTCAACAGCAGCTGTTTCAAAAAAATGTTAAGAGTATAAGACAGAGTGCAAAGACAAAAACTGAATTTTTTTTCTGCACCAGAGAAAATAGAGGGAACAGACTGTATTAATATAAAATTCTAAAAGCACAAATAAGCAACTGGACAGGCATTCCACAGCAGGATTTGTTATTTGAAAGGGGACTTCAAGTGAATAGTCCAAACCTGGTAATGAGAAAACAGCCAAACCTGTGTTAGTAAACGTAGTCATACCAGGAAAAAAGTTGATACTGACAAAACTGTGGCAGAAGGGAAAAGTATTAAAAATTGGAGACAGCAGAGTGTTTAAAGAAATGATTATTTATAGTACACCAAGCAGAAGAGGTGCACATTTATCCTTCAGATAAAAGCTACTGTATCCAACTGTCTTCAGAATATCTTTTCCTGGAGTATGAAAGCCATTTTTTTGATGTAGAGCAGGCTAAGGAGGAAATAAAAATGTTATCCAACAAAAAATGAGGCAGCAAACAAAAGCGGACTCATATTCCCATTCTTTTCTTTAAACAAAACACATCTTTATTGAATTATCATTTATGGCATAGGCAGTCATATATTTCTATAAATGAAAACAAGCCATATTGACATATTTTCAGTTGCAAACATTATATATCACTTGAAAATTTATATACAGAGCATTACATAGCTCATTCAGTTTTTGCATTCCTTTAAATCTCATTCCTCTTCCAAAATATTATTCTGTATGTATTGCGCCTACAATCCCCATTTTTTCAATGTAATTTGCTCCTACTCTTTTCTAAAGATCCTAACTCCAGTTCTTTTATCTCTGTTACTATATTCACTCCTAGTACAGTTGATTTAGATTTTAGTTTACATTTTCTAGTAATTGCTTTTTTTTGGCAGCCAACAGAATTAAACTCATTAAGGCCTTACTATCTTTAGGCAATTACAATTCTGTATCACAGCTGAAAAAAAAACATTTCCTTAGTTACACCTATTTGCTCACTTAGTATTTCCAACAGAGTAGTCTGCAGGGAATTTTTAAAGTCTGCCAACTCATTACACTCCTAAAAGTATGCTCTCAAATACCTATTTCTTTCCAGTCAGACCTCAAACATTCATAATCTACCTGAGGAAAATTTCTTTGGAGTCTGCTTGGGGTAAAAAAATAGGTATGCAAACACTTCCAAGCAAAAATCCTAAATCTTCTAGACTTTGTTGCATACTTGGGACCCATACATATTTCCTCCCATTGTTTTTTTGTGAATTGCGTATCCAGTCTCTCTTCACAATCATTTCTAACCTCCTCTGATCAATTCCTATAGGTATCAGGAAATATTTTATATGCCATATTAATTATCCTTTTTAACATCAGCTTTTGTTCTAGATTTTACAAAAAACTCTACCTGTGCTGGTCTTTCACTTAGAATCCCCTTATTCCTTTCTTTTTGCCTAATTTTATATGACTTGTTCATCAGTGGCGAGAGTTCCAATGAACTGTATAAATATCTCAAAGCTGAAAAAAAATCCTATGATTTTTGGAATTCCCAAAATTCACACATATGAGGTTAACTTGCCATTAAGACCAATTTTATTGGCTAATGATTCAAAAACAGAGCGTTTAGTAAAGTTTATTGATTGAAATCTTAAGACAGTCTGTAAACAGTCCCTTACATGTTAAAGGATATGTGGAATATTTTTAGAAATCATACAAGATATAGATTATGATAATGATTTGATTTTTGTGACTATTGATGCCAAAAATGTTCTGTTGTCCCACAAGATGATGGTATTATTAATTATTTTTAATACCAGTAAGGGTTTCAGTGACATAGGTTCATAGGTTCATACTAGGCTATCTGCCCAAGGGCATTTATAAGCCTAGCCCATAGTTATGTGGCTTTCGCCACCCCTTTAGTTTGAATAAAAACTATGCCTATCATTTTTCTGTGCCTCTGTCAAGCAGTGACACTGAAGTAATCCCTGGGGTATATCTGCGATCTCCCATCCATTGGTCAAGATTCCTCTTGAACAAGGCCAGCGAGGTGCTCTGCCTCACATGTACCGGGATTTTGTTCCACAGCATAGGGAGTCTCTGGGTGATGAATCTGTCCCTCCAGCACGTTCTATTTATAACCGTGTCAAGGTTTAAGTCTCCGCCCTTGTGGTTCTGAGGGATCTAGATTTTTGAGGTGAAGCATATTCATCAAATCTGGGTTTGACATGGCCTTATATGTCAGGCACAGGTCACCTCTGAGCAAGCGGTATGAGACTGAATAGAGCTGGAGTTCTTTCAGTCGGGCAGCATAAGACATATTTTGAGACCCTTTATCCTTTTGGTGAGGAACTTTTGGGCCTTTCAAGCTGCAACAGGTGTCTGGTCAGATACATTCGGGCATTGTACTCAATCATAGGTCTAATGAGTGATGAGTACAGGGGACGATGACCTTGATCTAGATGTGAATCCCTTCATGATCAGGTGGGCGATATAGAAGGTTTTCCTAACTACTTTAGCAACATGAGTGTCAAAAAGACTACTGTCAACTTGGGTCCCCAGATCCTGATGACTTTTTCTGTGCTCAGTGGATTGTCACCTATATGGTAGCTAGGGGTAACCTTGTTTTCCCGAAGGGTATGACTATGCATTTTTGGCGTTTAACTTCAGGCCATGGCTCTGGCACCAGTTATCCGTTTCTGTGAGGCCCTTCTGGAGGATATCTGTGTCAGATGTTTGCAGTCATCTGCAAACTTTGTCAGCCATAACCCTCCTGTGTTTGCTTGTACTTCAGAAAAGTAGATGCCGAACAAGAGTGGACCCAGGACTGTTGAGTCTGACATGGCTCCAGCAACTCTGACCCTGTGGGTTCTCGCTTAGCCAGTTTGCAACCCATCTTGTGATGTATGGGTTTACATTCAAGCTGATGAGTTTTTCGATGATACCTGAGTGGGGTATTGTGTGAAGGCCTTTGCCAGGTCGAGGTAGGCTGTATGGACTGCCTTTCCCTCATCAATGGCCTTGGTGACTGTCTCGAAAAAGTCAACCAAGTTTAAGAGGCAGGATCTGCCTTTGACAAAGCCAAACTGGGTTGGATCCAAAGTCTCCAAGTTCCCTATGTCTTTATTTATGAGTTCCATTATGATCCTCTCCATGGCTTTGCAGATAAGGCTTGTCAAGCTAATGGGGCAGTAATTTCCAGGGTCTGTGGAGGCACCGCCCTTATGAAGTGGGACCACAGTATCCTGAGGTGAGGCTAAGATTAAACAGCTGTCCTAACTGTGGGTTTAATTCCTCGTTGAGTTCATGAAGCACACAGCCGGGACACCATCCGGTCCCATGGATGCTGTGTTTTTGCCTTAGTGAGGGCAGTTCTCACCTTGGAGATGTTTGGGGCTACAATCCTCTGGAATAGATATCTCTCCTTTTGGGGGAGGGGAGAAGTTTGCACTGAACCTGTCAGCCAGTATGTTAGCAATGTGTGTAGGTTCAGTAATTTTCACATCATTTTGAACTAATTCTGAGCATATCTGGGAGTTCCTATTTAAGTTTCTATGATAACTAAAGAAGGCCTTATGATTGTCTTTAGAGTCCTTGGCGATTTTCTCTCAAAATTTGCCTTGGATGATTTTATGAGAGCTCTTAGTTTTACTTATAATGATCAAAGGTGTCTTACCTTTCAAGGATTTTGCTCTATCTTGTAGTAGCTTCCTCCTTTTGTTGTAGAGCTTGTTTATGGCTGGGGTCCACCAGACTGGACGCTTGCCTTTGGTACAGAGAGTCTTAGTTTTGTTTGGGATTGCCTGATCCATGCAGTCCTGTAGGTGCTGGTAGAAGGCATTTGTAAGTGATTCAGTGGTTTGAGTAATGTTTACCACTGGCTCAAAGGAGACCACACTAGTTTTTAGAAGTGTGAAATCGGCTTTTGAGAAGTTTTTCACTGTGGTCTTTTTGTTTCAGGTGGGGGGATGAGGACCTCCAGCGAGATTAGTTTATGATCTGATCTCACCAGTGAGGGGTATACTTCGGTGTTGAACATTTTGATCCCATGTTCGTGATGATGAGATCAAGTATGTTTTCACCTCTTGTGGGGATGGTGACTAGTTGTTCCATGGCATTTGAGTTTATGAACTCAAGGAATCTTTGGGTTAGAGTGTTCGGGCTTGAGTAGTGTTCCCAGTCTATATTAGGGTAGTTGAAGTCACCTAGTATGATGGTGTTTGGAGATACATTTATCCCCTCAATGTTTTCAGGAAGGCCATGTGAGGTTCCTGAGTTTGAGAGGGTGGCCTGTAACATGCTACAAATTGCAGAGCAGTCTTGCCTATGGTTAATTGCACCTGGATGGTCTCCGATGACCAACCTTGAGGTGTGGGTGTCCTTTATGAATATGGACACCCTCCTTTCTTGGTGTTGTCCGGATTTTGGGGTGATATGAGGTGAAACCTGTTAGTGCTGGGGTGCTCTCAGGAGCCTTGAACCAGGTTTCTGTCACAGCACAGACATCGATGTTCTCCATATTGAGAAGGGCCTCGAGTGCATGCATCTTGAGATTGAGACTTCTGGCATTGAGCAGCATTACCCTTAGTTTTTCCTTTTTGGTGTTCTAGGGTGGTAGGTTTAGAATTTGAGCCTTGCCTAAAAAGGCACTATAGCCTTTGCCAATATCCGGAAGCCCAGGGTGACAGGTGCAAGCGTGGCTTGTCCAGCATGTCATCCCAGGCAGACAGACATTGGATCCCCTTTGAATGACACCAGAATTTAAGCCAATTATTAAAGCTGATCATCTTATCACTGTATTGTGGCATCATTCTAGGTGAAGGTAGGATACTGCTCAAGGTCAGGGTCATACCTGCCTGGGCTACATAATCAGAGAGCTCCTCGGCGTCCCTTTTCATGTAGTCCAAGGAGGGTCTCAGGTCGTTGACACCAGCGTGGACAATGACTGAGTCGTACTTGTACCTGCTGTTGAGAGACCTGAGTGCTTGCGTTATGTGGCGGATTCTAGCGCCCGACAGGCAGCTTACTGTGACCTTCTCCTTACTCAGTCTGGTGCAGTGTGCCTGACTATGGAATCACCAATGACAAGTGTGTCTGGCATTTTGTTTGGCCTTAAGGGCTGTGACTGTTTGACACTCTGACTGTGTGGTCTATGTGTTGCATGTGTTGGGTCGTGAGGTGGTAGTTGTTTGGGTGTCTGCTTTGGTGGCCTCTGCTGTTTTGGTAAATTTTTGACCAGAGCCTCCGAGTATGTCTTTGTGTGAGTATGTGTATTATTTGAAGTTGTGATGGTACCATGTGTGACTGGGTATGTATTGTGTGTGGTTGCCTTCTCCTCCTGTCTGGTCTTGCCAGTCCTATGTTGAGAGAGCTCAGCCTCCAGTTTGGCCGTATAGTTGCATCTCTCATGTATTTGTGTTTTGTGGGAGAAGGAGAGGATTGTCTGTGTACATGAGGCAATTGTAACATTGCCTCAATATTCCCAGGTTCACCAGTTGAGCTGGAGAGGACACTAGCAACTGATCCCTCAACATACTGGTGGGGTACTATCTATAATAAGAGTGCTTTATCAAGGTGCAAGTACTGTAGGAGTAAGTGCTAGGCTTTACAGATAGAGAATAGTCTACTTGGGAATCAAGTAGAGATGAACTTTTCAGTTATAGGATATGCTGGTTAGATCAGCAGTACAGTTTGGGAGCTAGGAATTGGCCCAAAACGACCAATGGACTACTAGTTTCTGGCTGAAACTTACTGCAACTGACCTTAAACTTATTGAGATGTTTATTATGATTTACCTTTATATCGTCGATCACACATGATCTACCGGCCACTTAATCGACCCATTTAAGTGAACCGAAACTGCAAACATTTTTAAATGTCGAAATTACGGCCGTGCCACACCTCTACACCAGTGTAAAGGGGCAAGGTTTTGCCGTTCACTTATGTGGAATTTGACATTGGAGACATTCACACTTCAGTATTTGCGGAAGACGTTTCGCCCATCGATGATGTAAAGGTAAACCGTTTATTAATGTTATATAGTTTGAAGGGGAATATTTAAATAGGTCAGTGGGATTGCTATGGGGACAGCTTAAGCCCCCATTTTTGTCAGCTTGGTCTTAGTTTTTGGGAGAATAAGTACATTTTTGATTGCGCTTTATTAAATAAATGGGTTACCTACCAATGTTACCTGGACAACTTTTTCTTTTTATTCTATGGAAAAAGAATCTTTCTGAAGTAAATGATTTTATTGATTATATCAACCAGACTACAACTTTTCTGAGATTTACTTTTTCCAGTGCAGAAAATGGCATTAACTTTTTGGATGTATACCTGTATAAAGATTTTATGAATAGTTGTTGTCAGTTAAGAAATTATCGTAAACCTGCTTTTAAGAATTCTTATCTGCATTTTGACAGCTGCCATCCCTTTGTCCAAAAGACGAATTTGTTGAAAGGACTGTTTGTCAGTGCATCCCGTATGATCTCTGATATTTTTTTAAGGATGAAATAAGCAAGATTAAGGATATGATTCAAGAGAGGGAATACCCTAATTATTTATGCAAGATGTTGCAGATGAGATTTAAAAAAAAAGAGAGCTACTACTTACCAGCCTATTTTAGTATATGGTAAAACTAATGCAAAGGTAGGAAACAAGTCATTGCATATCAAGGAAGTTAGTAATTTCAATAAATCCTTTGTTACTAAGTACACACTAAACTCCAAATAGTTAATGAATATTGTGGAAAAATATTGGGATGTATTTGAAGCATTTAACATACCAGGAAATGTTTTTGGTGGGCAACCGAGAATTATTTATAAAAGGGGAACTAATATAAAAGACAGACTTGTGAGAGTTAATCTAATTCAAGTGGGTGGCTTAGATGGTCTTGGAGAGACAAGAAAATGTGGTATGTTTTGACAGTGTCCATTTATAAACACTAGAAAGACTGGCAATGTACAAGTCATAAATAAAGTACCAAAATATTTAGTTAATTTTAACTGTGTCACAACCAAAATAATATATTTGTCTTGCTGTGCCAGTTGTCCTGCTTTTTGTATAGGAAAGACTGAGAAGTGCTTGAGAATGCATATATCATTATTATACTACACGTAAGAAGGATCTAAATAATGCTTTATGTAAGCATGCCTTAATATGTTCATATTTTAAATGTTTTTTATTTCTTTTACTGGATAGCATCATTGTGGATGAAAGGGGTGGTGACTGGCAAAATAAATTGGAGGTTCAGGAAATAAAATGGCAGATTAAGCTTGATGCTTGTAAACCTCTGGGTTTGAATGATAATATTAATATTGTCAGAGTTTTAAAAACAAGGTTGGCTATTTTACAGAGGGAAGCTGCAGGAGAATGTGGGCACCTTTTCTTAGGGGTTTGTTCAGCAAGATTAATCTTATGGTATTTTATGGTGTTCTTACATCTGTTATTTATTTTGCATTTGTATTGCAAATGAATTAGAGGATAGTTTTTGATGGTTTAATAGCAACGGTCTAATTTACATTAAGCATTTTGAAAGGTGTGCCTAATTACTTGCAATACACTTATAAGAACAGTGAATGGTGATCATGTGATTGTTAGGGAGGATATTTATAAGTAGTTGTTTTTTCATTTAAATTGGTTCTGATGAAGTCTTCTAAATAAACAAGATGAAAGTTCTGAACCTCTCCAACCTTGAGCTGTGTATCGTTTGTTTTCCTTTTACATGGTAAAAACTCAGTTTTTTGTTTTTGGATATTAAGTTTTGTGAGTTGTTTCCATTTTTTTAAATAAAACGGGACATGTAATTTCACAAATGCATATTGTTCAATAGCTGTAGAGGATTTTTAGTTTTTAGCAACAACTTGAAAGTTAGCGAATGTTACATTCTTAGTGTTAATGCATAAAATGTAATTTTAGCACAGTGTGTAGGTGCAGGCTCTAAAGTAGAGATACTTAGGGAAAAGTAAAAAATAAATAAATGCTAATAATAATGCTCAGCAAACAAAAGTATATACCATGGATTAGTTAAGTGAATTTTAGTTTTTGGTACAACTTGCCTATTAAGGCATCCTGCTTTTGACACTGTTCATATAAAATGTAATGTAATTCCAGTAAAGTGGTTTGTTTCATATAATAAGGTGGGTCTACTTTAATCAGAGACACGTAAAAATCTACTGCCAATCATTAGCGGACCGGAGTTCCACTGTGGCAACCCCTAACCGGGAAAAGCCGAAAGACACAACGACTTTAATCAGAGTAAGTATAATACAGCCAATAATGTCTAGCTTCCAAGAAGAACTTTCCCCTTGCGTGCTTACAAAAGTTTTTTTTTTAATTAAGCAAATACATTGTAACCAGTGATGGGTGAGCATATTCAAAATATGTGCATAGGTACTTGTGTAGCAACTATTTACTATGTGTTACTTAAACTAATATTGACAATAATATTACCATCAGAGAATTATGATTCTAATATTAATCTATAAATCTAGATTCACTGCCCTAAATATTGGTGTCAGGGAGAACAGACAATTAGAGTTCTGGCTCCAAAGTTAAGCGAGGCTCAGTATTTAAGCATTCTCTCCAAATGCAAGTCAGATTGGCTTTCTGACTTTAATGGAGAACACTGAACCTTATGTACTTTCAGAGCTAGAATACCAATGATGTAGTCTCCCAGACCAGTAATGTTTGAATGATGTTAAACTGTGTGTCTTCCATTAAAGTGATACACCCTTTCAATGGTCAATACATATGGGTGACCAAACCTGCAGTTGTTTCAAAAATGATTTTTCTTTTATTTTTCTGAAGGCAGATATGTGTTCTCACACATTTCAGTTGTGCAAACTGACAGTGAGTATTGTTGCTCAGTAATTCAGCTGTGACTGATGTCAACCACTGTGTCTCCTGAAGTGAAAAAAGTAAAGATACAGGTAAGAATAAAGCATTGGTACAGATTGTATTAGTAAATAAATTAATAACATTAACATCATTAATAGTTTAATAAATGTTACAGTTTCCCTGTTTTAAGCATTGTTCTATCACAAAAATTCCAAACTGCAGGTCTTCAGTGTAAATAAATAAATAAACTATCTATCCAAAAAAGTGATAACATAATGATGTAATCAGCAAGGGATTTTTTTTTATTTTGTTAATGGTAACAGTCTTAAAATTTACAGATGCATTTGTAATAGTGATTTCCTGCTCAGATCAGGAATAGCAGGCGAGTATATTAGATGCCAGTCATGCCATGTTTATGAATTCTATCTTGTGCTGTACATTTTTAATACTGGTAGACAGTTTTCAGTGATAACATACGTAACTGTACTTTTAAAAATAACTTTGTTGTATGTGTTTAAATTTTTACTGAAAAAGGAGAGAGACTTGTAGAAATGCTGCAGTCTGACATGCTGCCAGTTTAATAAAGATGAGGAAAAGTACAGTTGTGTAAGTTAACCCACTGTGACAGTAGATATTCAAATATATCACTGTTACAGTAGCCTTAACAATATGAGACATATCCTGGCTAAGGATATTGAATGTCCAGCCAATCTACGTGCACAGTACATCTATCTTAAGCATGAGAGTACATGCTGGTGTAACAAGGAGGTACAGAAATGCCACAACTCAGAGCTTTCTTCCTCTAAATAGGGAGGCTAAATCATAATGCTCTTAAGTAAATACATCATGTAAAAATCATGTCATGTCTTGTCAGAAGAGCAAAAAAGAGAAAAGGTTAACCCTTCCCTGGCCAGAAAAAGGCAAGAAAAAAAGGAATTGGGGGAAAGGTGCTACTACTGCAATATTGATCTATTAGAACATGTACTGTTATGGTACGTTAACTTACACAAATGTTCTATGCTTTTCATTAGATCACTGTTGCAGCAGCCATAATAATTTGATATGAATACCAAAGCTTAGGAAGAAAGGGTGGAAGGAAAAGGGCCAAAGTTAAGGAGTCACTAGAGAATAACTTAAGTAGAATCTATTCTTGCTGTGGAAACTGAATCAAGATTATAGTGCTTAGTGAAAGTGTGCATTGAGGACTAAATAGCTCTGGGACAAATCTAGAGTCTATCTCATTTCAAAAAGCCACAGGAGTAGCTACAGTTCTGGTAGAGTGAGTCTTGATATCCTTAGGGGGACTTTTGCCATGGTTTGAGTAACAGAATTGAATAGCCTAAGGCAGCCATCTAGAAATAGTTTGGTTAAATAGTATCTGACCTTTTTCTTACCATAGGATCATAGGAGGTTACTAGGCTAACACCCCTAAAGCCTTTTTAAGCCTAACCATTCATGCCCCAGTTTTCCCAATTATTAATACCCACAGATTAGAAAGATGTTGGTAAATGCCTGTTGCCTTAGGACATCTAAAAGTTGCCCCTGTCCATAAGGGACACAGGCAACAAAGGATGAATTTGCGATTTCCCATCCATTGATCCAAATTCTGCTTCACATGAATGGGGAGTCTCTTCCACAGAAGGAATAATCGCTGAGATACATACCTGTCCCTGGAGCATGTTTTGTGTCACAGAAAAGTTTTGATCCTTAGATCAAGTAATTCTAGTGGTGTTTGTTTTGCAAATTTGTAGCAGATCCATCAGGGCTAGATTGAAGAATGCCTTTTAGGTTAGGCATAGACCACCATTCAGCAGTCTGCAGGAGACCGAGTACAGGAACAGGGCTTTGAGGCAGTCCTCATAGTGCATGTTATTTACATTGTGTATTTTTTTTTTTTTTGAAGAACCTCTGTGGCCGCTCCAGCAGTTGCAAATGCCTGGCCAGGTACATGCTGAAGGGTGCATTGTACTCTGTTATTTGTCTAATGAGGGGTGAGTATAGTGGCACTATGATCTCCTTGGATGCCATAACTTTACTTATAAGTTATGCCACGTAGAATAATTTTCTTACCACCATGGACACATGGTGATTAAAGTTCAGCTTAATGTCGACTTGAGTTTACAAGTCTCTTACCACCAGATCTGTTCTTAGGAAAGTGTTATCAGTGTTGTAATTTGCAAGGATGGTAATCTTCCCAAAGAGTATAACTATGCATTTTTTTTGCACTGAGTTTTAGGTCATAGCTCCAGCACTAGTTTTTTTTTTCTATGTCAGACCCTCTTGGAGAATATCTACATCTTTGGGGATTCATTGATTGCAACCAGCTTGCAGTCATCAGTAGATGTGGTCAAGCAAAGGCCCTCTACATTTGACTTGACATCAGAGAAGTATATTCTGAACAGGAAAAGTTCCAGTACTGAACCCTGTGGGACACCACTAGTAACAGGCCTCTTGATGGTGGTAAATTCCCCCACCCTAACTTCATGCGTCCTGTCTATGAGCCATTTCGCTATCCATCAGATGGAGTAGGGATTTATGCCTAATTTTATGAGTTTGTATATAATACCCAAGTGAGGTATCATGTTAAATGCCTTTGCCAGGTCAAGGTAGGCAAATATGCACCATTTTTGGCCTTTTCCATGGCTGTAGTAACCTTCTCAAAGATGTCCACCAGGTTTAGCAGATATGATCTGCCCTTGATGAAACCAGACTGGGAAGGGGTCCATTGTTTGAACACTGAGACTCCTAGAACTGAGCAGTAACACCTTTAGTTTCTCTTGAGTAGAATGTACTATGTCAGAAGGTTTATCAGATTGGCATTGCCTACAAAAGGCACTATAGGAGTGGGTAATATTTGGGCCAATATCGGAAAGCCTAGTGGGGAGGGGTGCAGACCATTCCTGGCAAAGCAACATGGTCTGTAAACCATGTCCTCCCAAGCTGACAAATATTGGACCCCTTTAAAATGACTCCAGTAACTAAGCCAAGTATGATCCTTGAAGAAGGTAGAATGCAGCCCATTGCAATGCTTTTATCAGGTCCACAATAATTCTTTCCATGGCCTTGCATAAAAGACTAGTCAAAATTATGGGGCTGTAGTTCCCTGGGTCTGTTGGTGGTCCCCCTGGAAGTACAAGGATAACTGTTTCAGTCCTACATTCCATAAGGACAATGCCTATCTGGAGGTTGTGGTTGAATAGAGAGTGGGCTTGACATGCTGTGTTTCAAGCTATTTAGGAGGTATCCTGGAACATTACCAGGACTCACTGATGCAGTGTTTTTAGCTTAGGAGGGTTTAGTGAGGGCCTATTCTTTACTGATAGTTGGGGGAGACATGGTAGAGGGTATTTCCTGGGGAGTAATGGGGGAGGGGTGAAATTGGAGCTAAATTTATTGACCAGCAAATTTGCTATATCTTCTGGTTCAGTATAGGGAGTTCCATTTACTGTTAATTCAACACACTGTTGGATGTTCCCTTTAAGGTTATTTACATAACTGAAAAATACCTTATGGTTATCCTTAGCCTGGGAGGCTGTTTTTGCTTTGGTGGACTTAATTAGTCCCTTGAGTTGCTTGCTGAGACTGATGAGGGTTTTTTTTCTGTCTGTTGGGCACAGCCCTTCCTTTCTTTGGACAGTATTTTCTTTCTTTTATTGTACAACCTTTGTATACTGTGGGTCCCCCAAAGGGGCTTGTTTTTGGAGTTTGCCCTAAGTGTATTTCAGTTTGGTAGTGGTGTGTCTATGCAGTTATTTATATGCCTGTATAGGGTTTCCGTAAACACTTTTGCATAGGCCACAGTGTGCTCTGAGTTTGGGGAGACTTGGAATTTAGCTATGCCATTGCTTAATAGGAGGTAGTTAGCCTTGGAAAAGTTATTAAAGGTTTTGGGGTTTTGCTGAGAGTCTGGGCTTAATATTTATTTCAAAAGTGACTGTTTTGTGAACTGATGTGACCAGTGATGACATTACACATGGAGAGGGGGTGCAATTTTCCTTATATTTGTGAGTATCATATCCAAGATATTTGTACCCATAGTAGGTTTGCAGACTAGCTGTTCCAGGTTGCTTGCATTGACAAAATCCTGGACTCTTTTAGCCTGCATGTTAGTGGTTGTGTATGTATCACAGTTTATGGTGAGATAGTTGAAATCACTCATGAATACAATGTTAGGCTGTATGGTGAGTGACTCCAATACATTCAAGTAAATGCTATAGTTATCCTGGGTCATAGATGTGGCACGTATAGGTAGCAAGGATGTAGTATGAGACTTTACCTCAAGTTAGTTGGACGTGGAGTAGCTCAAGTATAGGTAGCAAGGATGTAGTATGAGACTTTACCTCAAGTTAGTTGGACGTGGAGTAGCTCAAGTGTATCATATTGATTGACCAATCCTGAGATGTGCTTACTTTTTATGTAGATTGATACACTTTCACCTCTTGTCCCTTCTTGTGTAGTAGCTGGTCTAAATGTGCAGAAGGCTTTATACCCTTGCACTGCCAGGGTGCCTTCCACATCTTTAAACCATGTCTTAGTAACTGCACAGATGTCAACGTACTCCAGTGGGAGGAGTGCTGCCAGAGAGTGGAGCTTTTTATTGAGACTCCTAGAACCGAGCAGTAACACCTTTAGTTTCTCTTGAGTAGAATTTACTATGTCAGAAGGTTTATCAGATTGGCATTGCCTACAAAAGGCACTATAGGAGTGGGTAATATTTGGGCCAATATCGGAAAGCCTAGTGGGGAGGGGTGCAGACCATTCCTGGCAAAGCAACATGGTCTGTAAACCATGTCCTCCCAAGCTGACAAATATTGGACCCCTTTAAAATGACTCCAGTAACTAAGCCAAGTATGATCCTTGAAGAAGGTAGAATGCAGCCCATTGCAATGCTCATAGCCTGCCTGGGAAGCATCATTTGAAAGCTCTATCATGTCTCTCTTCATATAGTCCAGGGAGGTACTTCTCAGGTCATAACACCCACATGGACTATGACAGAGTCATACTGGTACTTGTGGTTCAATGTCTAGAGTGCGTGTGTGATCTGGTGGATCCTTTCTCCTGATAGGCAACTGACAATAACTGTTTCCTTGATTAGCCTGGTGAGTGGGGCATCAGTGTTTGCATTAAGGGATCAGAGGTTGAGACATTGTGAGATGTGGTTTTATGTGTCTTGGGGAGTGTTGTCATTGTAGAGTGCTGGAAGGGTTACTGTGGACAGTGTATGGGACACCTTTGAGGTTTGGGTAAATTGCATTTAAGAGCCTCAGCCTATGTGAGTTTGTGTCTGATCCATAATAGGTGTAATGTGTGTATAACTGGCAACCTGTTTGGACACCAGTGTCTGTATGCAAGAGCTTTGCCTCCAGTGACATAATGTAATTACATCTCTCACATACTGTGTGAGTCTGGTTAAGAATAAGGTGGTTGTAAGTAAACATGAGGCAATTGCTACATTGTCTCAGGGTGCCATTTCCATCAGGTTGGCTACACAGACAGTAGGAAAGTGCACTTCCATGGTTCAGGATCCTATTTTTTGTGATCTATGAAGGGTGGTGCAAAAGGGGGTTGTAATCTAAACCTCAAGATGCATGCCCTCGAAGCCCTCCTCAGTATGGAGAACATCGATGTCTGTGCAGTGACTGAAACCTGGTTCAAGGCTCCTGAGAGCACCCCAGCACTATCAGGTTTTACCTCATATCATGCTTTCCGGCCCCAAAACTTGGACCGAACCACAAAAGGAGGGGGAGTATCCATATTCATCAAAGATACCCACACCTCCAGGTTAGTGGCAACGCACGAAGCATCGGAGACCATCCAGGTGCAACTAACCATAGGCAAAACTGCCTTACAATTTGTAGCATGCTACAGACCACCCTCTCAAACTCAGGAAACCCACACAGCCTTCCTGAAGACACTGGAGAGTATGAATGTCTCTCCAAATACCATCATATTGGGAGACTTCAACTACCCAAACATAGACTGGGAACATTACTCAAGCCCAAACACCCTAGCCCAAAGGTTCCTAGAATTTATAAACTCAAATGTGATGGAACAACTAGTCACCATTCCCACAAGAGGAGACAATATACTAGACCTGATCATCACAAACATGGGGACAAAATGCTCCACACCGGAAGTATATCCCTCATTGGTAAGATCAGACCATAAATTAATCTCACTGGAAATCCACATTCCGACCCCACCACCTGCACAAAAGACCACAGTGAAGAACTTCTCAAAAGCCAACTTCACACTTCTTAAGACTGAAGTGGTATCCTTCAAGGTCCCTGGGCCAGTGGAAACCACAACCCACACTGCTGAATCCTTTGCAAATGCCTTCTACGGGCACCTTCAAGAATGCATGGATCATGCAATCCCAAATAAAACCAAGACCCATTCCCCCAAAGGCAGGCGCCCGGTCTGGTGGACCCCAGCCATAAACAAACTTTACAACAGAAGGAGGAAGCTACTACATGACAGAGCAAAATCCCTAAATGGGAAGGCATCTCTGATCAGTGCTAGCAAAAAACTACGATCACTCATAAAATCATCCAAGGCCAACTTTGAGATAAAAATCGCAAAAGACACAAAAGACAATCACAAGGCCTTCTTTAGCTATGTTAGAAACCTGGGTGGAAAGTCCCAGATATGCTGAGAGTTAGTCCAAAATGACAAAAAATACAATGAACCCACTGACATTGCCAACATTCTGGCAGACAGGTTCAGTGCAAATTTCTCCTCCCCCCCCCCCAAAAGGTGAAATAACTATCCCAGCAGAGTGTAGCCTCCCTAACATCTCAGATGCCCAGGTGAGAGCCGCCCTCTCTAAAGCTAAAAACACAGCATCAATGGGACCGGACGGTGTCCCGGGCTGTGTGCTACATGAACTCCAAGAGGAACTAAACCCAAACATAAGGCTGCTGTTTAATCTTAGCCTTACTACAGGATACGTACCCAAAGAGTGGCGTACGGCAACAGTGGTCCCACTTCACAAAGGCGGTGCTTCTACGGACCCTGGAAATTACCACCCCATAAGCTTGACGAGCCTGGTCTGCAAAGCTATGGAGAGGATCATTATGGAACTCATAAACAAAGACATTGGGGACCTACAGACATTGGATCCTACCCAATTTGGCTTTGTCAAGGGCAGATCCTGCCTTTTGAACTTGGTCGACTTTTTTGAAACCGTCACTAAGGCCATTGATGAGGGTAAGGCAATTCACACAGCCTACCTTGACCTTGCAAAAGCCTTTGACACAATACCACACTCGGGCATCATAGACAAACTCACCAGCTTAAATGTAAACCCATATGTCACGAGATGGGTTGCAAACTGGCTCAGTGACAGAACCTACAGGGTCAGAGTTGCTGGAGCTATGTCAGACTCTAAGCCAGTCACAAGCGGTGTCCCACAGGGCTCAGTCCTGGGACCCCTCTTGTTTGGCATTTATTTTTCCGAGGTACAGGCAAACATAGGAGGATTGTGGCTGACAAAGTTCGCAGATGACTGCAAACTGGGCGCCATAATTGATACTCCAGCAGACACAAACATCCTTCAGAGAGGACTCATAGAAACGGATAATTGGTGCCAGAGCCATGGCCTTAAGCTTAACGCCAAAAATGTATAGTCATACCCTTTGGGAAAAACAAGGTACCCACAAATTACCACATAGGTGGTAATCCATTAAGTAAGGAAGAGGTAATCAGGGACCTAGGGACCCAGGTTGACAGTAACCTCTCATTTGACACTCACATTGCCAAAGTGGTTAGGAAGACCTTCTATATTGCCCACCTTATCATGAAGGGTTTCACATCTAGATCAAGAGAGGTCATTGTGCCCCTGTACTCATCTCTTATTAGGCCAATGATTGAGTACAATGCCCCATTTGTGATGTATCTTACCCGACACCTGCAGCAGTTGGAAAGACCCCAAAAGTTCCTCACCAAGAGGATAAAGGGTCTTAAACATATGTCATATGCTGCCCGACTGAAAAAGCTCCAGCTCTATTCAGTCGCATACCGCCTACTCAGAGGTGACCTGTGCCTAACGTACAATGCCATGTCCAATCCAGAATTAATGGACATGCTCCACCTCAGAAAATCCAAATCCATCAGAGCCACGAGAGCAAGAGACTTAAACCTCAACACAGAAATAAATAGGACGTGCTGGAGGGACAGATTCATAACCCAGAGGCTCCCTACACTCTGGAACAGAATCCCAATCCATGTTAGGCAGAGCCCCTCACTAACTCTATTTAAGAGAAGTCTTGACGAGTGGATGGGAGATCGTAGGTTTACCCCGGGGGTCATCTCTGTGTCACTACTAGACAGAGGCACAGTAATCTAAACCCTAAATGAGCATAGTATTCTCATCCTAAGGGGTGGTGAAAGCCACACACACTCTGGCTAGGCTTATAAATGCCCTAGGGCAGATAGCCTAGTACGAACCTATGAACCTATAATTAACTACATCTGGAGTTGTTGGACTGGGGGGAGAGGTCTAGGATTGATCTGAAACAACACTTTTGGGGTAATGCTTTTCTGCAGGCAAACTAGTTGCTATACACTCAGCCAAATACTTGAGAAAATAGTAGAAGAAGTTTTATTTGGAAAATTACAACTCTCGATGCCTGCATCTCTAAAAGGCATTGTAAGCTACTGCTGTACAGCTCAACACAGTTTACAGGAGATGAGCTAAAGAAGAATCCAATCATTAAACATTAAAAAATTCAGTATAAGTCTATATATGGTTCAGATCCTGCAGCAATTCACAATTCTCTCAATGTTGTGAATGATACTACAAGTCTAAGGTCCACAGACTAAGTAAAATGCAGTAGAATGCAATAAATGAGGTTTAGATCATGTAGCAATTCAAAATTCTATGACTGTTGTGAATTATACTACTAAACTAATGCCCACAGACCAAGTTAAATAAAGTAAAATGAGGTAAAAATGTAATAAATGAGGCTCAGATCCTTCAGCAAGTCACAATTCTGTTCACTATTGTAAGTGATACTAGGAGTCAAAGGTCCCCACACCAAGTTAAATGCAAACAGTAAAAATGAAGTAGAAATACAATAAATGAGGTTTAGATTCTGCAGTAATTCACAATTCTGTCACGATTGTGAGTGATACGACAAGACTATGGTCCCCAGACCTAGTTAAAAATACAAACAATTGACTTTTGTTTAAAACAAAGAAAACATGCAGAAAAATAATACATAATTCAAATTAATACTCTGACTATTAATAGTGAGCACTGGTTGAAAAGGGAATGATTTGAAACAGGCTAACTCAAACTTTAAGTGTCTATGGGAGAGCTTTATCAGTTTCAGCTATCAGTGCCAAGTAGAGTTGACACTGGAAGGGGCCTCAAACTCTAATATGCAGTAGGGGTGGGCAGCTAAAAAGCCACCAAGTGTAAAGGCACAACTAGAATTGTGCAGGTGGGTGGAAGTATCCAAAAATCAATGCAAACAGCAGTTTTAAACTCAGAGCTCTAGTAGCTGGACAGGAATGTAAGTGAATACCATAAATAAGAGAACTGTTTCTCTTTCTTTAACACTTGTTGCACATTCTCAGAAAAAAAAATGTCTACATGGTATTAAAAACCTGTCATTTATGCAGTTAGGCAGAGATTCTGAATGTAGTGGATAATAGATCCCTTGTCCTTTATGAGCAAGTCCACTCTGAAATAGTTCATAGTAATTGCCCCTGGCCAGGTGCATGAGAAGGGAGTTAGGATAAGCATCTTAGGTAAGTCCTTCTTGATGTTTAGAAGGACTTTGGATATCAGAGTAAAGGGGGAAGCATAAAGGAACATTCCTGTCCACGAGGAAGAGAATGTACTTGTTTTCGAGGCCTTTATTCAAGATGTCCCAGAACAAAATTATTTTAGTTGTGATAGGAGGCAAACAGATATACCTTTGGAATTCCCCACAGGTGGATGATCTCCTGGAAGAGCTTTTGGTGTACCATTCTCTCATGAGGGTCTGTTCTGGAGCTGCTCAAAGAATCTGCTTTTGTGTTCTATTCTGACAGAATGGTATGTTGCCTGTAGAGTTAGGTTGCACTAAATTGCCAGTTCATAGGCAGTTTTAGCTAGTTTACAAAGAGCTAGGACCTTGTCCCTCTTGTGTGTTTGTGTACCCCATTACTATGGTGTTCTCTGTTATCACTAATAGTGGCCAGTTATCCACAACTGACTTACAGCATTCATCATTGAGACATTCTATTATGGCCCTCATTTCATTGAGACTGATGTGTTTGTATCTAAATTAAGGGTTCCACATTCCTTAGACCTTCACAGTTTGGAACACTGCCCCTCCATGTGAAGTTTGAGACATCTGTGATGATTGGATGAGAAGGGTGAAGGGATAAAGAGGAAGACCTGGATTTACTAGGATTTGGTTGGCACATTAGTTGAACTCTTACTTGATGACATTGAGAATATGAATTGGATAAGTTTTAAGGATGCAGATGCTGGGTCCAAATGGATTTGAAGAGCCATTTAATTTCCCTGATGTGATATCTGGCAGATGGGACAATAAGAATGAACAAAGTCATGCAACCCAGAATTCTGAGGACTTATCTTACTTGGACAAGTTTTGATGAGCCGGGTTAAAGAAGTGGTGATAAAAAGACACTCTCTGGGGAGAGAAAAGCTATCAGAGAGGAACCTTGAGGACAACTTAGGAAAACTAAC
Organism: Protopterus annectens; assembly: GCF_019279795.1. Classification (NCBI taxonomy): domain Eukaryota; kingdom Metazoa; phylum Chordata; order Ceratodontiformes; family Protopteridae; genus Protopterus; species Protopterus annectens. The sequence goes on from NC_056741.1 coordinate 405,285,020, forward strand.
CAGTGAGCAGGAGTTAAACATAACTTTTTTAGGTTTAACTTGATGCCTAAGCTGCTGAAAGGATGAATGATAAAGCAGAGATCCCAGGGTGTCTTGGGTGGAAGAAGCTATAAAGAGACAATCTTGTAAGTAGGGGCAAAAGTGGATACTTCTAATTCTGGAGAATGTTATAATTGAGGCCATTCACTCTGTAAAAACTCTTGACGTGGTGGAAAGATCAAAGAACAAAGATATAAACTGAAAGTGCAGCCCCAATGCAAAGAATCATAAAAAATATCTTTTTTTTGTGTGTGTGTGTGTGTGGGGGGGGGAGTTGTTCATGTAGGCATCTTTGAGGTCTACAGCAAAAAGAAAAGCACTGGGAAACAATAGAGGAAACAGTTTGCAAGGTGAGCTTTTTGAATTTTAGAACCAGGAGGAAGTTATTCAGTTTTGAAATGTCTAAACAGATCTTCAGGAGCCTCCTTTTCTGAGAACCAGAAACATTCTTGAATAGAAGCCTTTGCCTTGTTGGGAAATTGGGACTGGTTGTATCACTTCCTGAGACAACAAATCCAAACGAATTTGGGGAAGTAGATGAATCTGGTTCCTTGGAGGGAGAGAGACCCCAACTTGAATAAGAGGGGATGCACACTGAGGTTTTAACCATTGTACATTATTTTAGAGGCCAGGCATCTGAGGTTATCCGTTTCTTGAGATGAACACAGTGGGACAGATTGCCTTCAATGTGGGAAGGAAGGTTGGGTGATGTGGGGCAGGAAAGGAAGTTAATAGGCACAGATAGTCATTGCTTTTTCTTTTGAAAGGAGGATCCTTGGGATCCTTCTCCTTACTGTTTTGTGTCACTTTGACACCTATTTCTTATTTTGCTGTTTAGAAGCATCTTGCTGGGTAGAATTAAATGGCTTTTGAAATAAAGGCCTTGGGCTAGAGGGTATAGTTCCTTTGATACTTGAGAATAGGGGACAAAACAGTTGCTTGTCCTCCTGTATTAGATTTCTCCTGTCTTCCAGTTTTATATTCTTCCAGTTTCTTAAGAACACCAGCTGATGACTATCCAAATAAAAGAACTTTATCAAGTGAATAATTTCCTCAGGGAAGATTTGCAATTTCACCCAAGCATTTCCCCCCATTACTGTTCCAGTAGCAGTAGTTACTGAAACAGCATTACTTACATCATGAGCACACATACTGGAGTTCTTAGTGACTTGGGAAGCAGAACTGACCATGTCAAATAAAATTGATGTAACCCTTGAATTGGGAAGACTAGATACAAACTGTAGCATATTTTTAGCACCTTTACTGAATTCAGCAAAAAAAAAAAAAAAAAAATGAGGAAGCAATGCCAACTAAGAAAACCAATAAATCCAAGAGAAATGGCACAAAAAGGGAGTTCTCAATGCATGAAGCTGTAGGACAACCACTCTCTTTATTGAGGAAAACCACAAACACATAAACGCTTAACTAGAATCACAGCGTTTTTGTCTTTTTCTGGGTAAATACTTCATCAGATGTATCCCAAGCTCATCACAAAACCATTTAAATAGTCTCAATTCATTAATTAAAGATTAGTTGACTAATTAAAATTAGTTAACTGGTTAAAGTTAAATGTAAGCCTTAATTGCTTTCCCCAACATGATCATCACTGAGTGTACATGTGTCAAAAACATAATTCTTTTGCATTGTGTACACCTACGAATGAATGTCAAAACATTAAAATACAAATAAAAAATAAGTAAGAGCAATATTCTAAATACATATCCACAATAGTTCCTTCATATGTTAAAAGTAAGGCAATACCACCATCTACTGGTACAGTACATAATTGCAAATTAATAACAACAATATAAAAGACTATTGTCACTTGGGAATCCAACCAAATAAATATAATGCAAATAAAAGCATTCTAACCTTTGTATATATAAAACCCTTTTTTAATGCTTATGAAGTGTTGATGGCTATAATTTAGCTGCTCTTAATTTTAAGAGGGGCGCTATGGAAATATTCTCATTCAGTCCAGGAGGGATGTGAGCTTGTAGGGTGACTTGCCACCACAATTCCTTATATTCAATTCTCTCCTCCCATAGCCCCCCCTCACTTTATATCTTCCAACACAAAGAACAAAAACTTAGCCTTTGTGCGTGATTTTGAGGGTTGAATAGGGCGTTATTCTCCTTTTTAGTTTGAATGTCGTAATAGTACTCATAAATTCTTCTTTTGAGCTTACACTCAGTTTTCCCAACATAAAAAGCTTGACATTCTTGGCAGGTAGCTAAATATACTAAACCAGAGGAGTAACAGTTATAGTAATTTGTTTCTTCTATCACTCTATTCCTACTTGCCAGGAATACACTCTCTTTGTTTAATATGTGTACACACTGGGAACAAGCACTACACTTAAAAGTTCCTTTCCTCTTAATTTTAGTATTATTTTTCCTATTCATGTCTTGTTCCAATAACCCTTTTACATTCTGAGCCTTTTCGTTAATAACTTTCACAGTTTTTTTGGGAATTTATGCCAAATTAGTAAGGTTTATAAACTTTTCCCATTGTTTTTGTATAATATTTCTGACTGTGTGTACATTCCCATTATATTCTGCCCAAAAGCTTGACTGAAAGTTTCTTGTTGATTATTAACAGTATCTCTTCCAGACATATTTTTTAAAATATTTTCCTCTAGTATAGGTCTAAATCTATCCTTTCTTCCGTCACCTACTTCTTTTTTAACTTCCTCAATTAAATATAAGGGGTAACCTCTTTCTTTAAATAGTCCTTCTAAAAATCTACATTCACTCTCAATTTCTGTCTGTTGAAGTCATTCTGCTGTCTCTCATGTATTGCCCCTTTACAGTGTTCCTTTTGTAAGAATATGGGTGGGCACTTGACTACTATAAATATGAGTTTAAAAACATGTCCTTCCTAAATATTCTAGACCTAAATTCTTCACCAGTTTTGAAAATTGCCACATCTAAATATTGCAATACTTCAGAAGAGAAGTTATATGTAAATTTCAAAAACCTGCTGGTTTCGCTTAAATACGCAATAAATTATTTTAGTTTTTCAATTGAAGCAATCCAGAAAATGCATATGTCATCTAGGTACCTGCTATGAAATGACCAACAGTTTGTGTAACCTGAATGGAAGAAAGGCATGTTTTCCCAAATTGCTAAACAATGTTGTTATAGGTAGGGGCACAAGCTGCACCCATAGCTACCCCTTGCACCAGTTCAAAAACTCACCTCTAAAATGTATATAATTATTTTTGAGAACTAAGTCCATAAGGGTTAAACAAAATAGTTGTTAACTGTTTTGTAAACCTTTTTCATTAAATAGGGCCTCTTCAAAAAATTCTATAGCCTTATTATGAGGGGTACTGGTGAACAAATCTACTATGTCTATTGTTACGAAAACAATCCTATCATTATATAACTCTGGCTTTATATTTCGTAAAAAATCCCAAGAGTCTTTCAGTGTAACAGTTTCATTCAGCTGTAACTTTTTAAATTTGTTGTCAACATAGTTTGCAAAGGTTGCTGTCTTAGACCCTTTTGCAGCCACTATAGTCTTAAGAGGAGGGTCTAACTTGTTTTTATGGACTTTCCAGATTCCAAAAATGGAGGGAATTTTTGGTTTGTCATTTTTCAAATATTTAAATGTATTCTGGTCGATTAATCCCACCATAAACATATCACCCAAAACAATGTCAATCTTTTTATATGAAATGTTGATTTCATTTCTAGATAAACTAATGTATTTATCTGAGTCACTTAGAATTTCATTCATTTTGCCTTCATAAAGGATCTGATCCATTATAACTGCTCCCCCTCCTTTATCTGGTTTCATGACCCTAATGTCATTGTTTTTTTGCAACTCTTCTAGTACATTTTTTTCTATAGTCAAATTGGGCCTATGTCTATCATTAAATACATTTTTTCTAATCTCCTTCTGCACAAGGGCTTCAAACTGTTTTAGTTGAGGGTGCAGTGGTGGGTTGTATATACTTTTCTTTCTAATTGTACCATCATCCATATTAAACTGCTGAGGCATTACTAGGCCTAAATTTATCTTTCTCACAAATAACTTCAGGTCAAGAATAACTTTTTGTTCGGTTTCCTTTCTTTTAAGGAATAAATTTAAACCATTTTGAAAGAAGACTAAATTGTTCTACTAGGTTGCTATAATTGTAAATGTTGAAGTTGTTGCAGGTGTACCTGTAATCAAAGTTCTTAATTTCAGTTTGTAGAGTCACTTACAGAGGGATACGTAGATAAAGATGTTAATATCTCATTCTCCCCCCTCCTTGTTTTCCCTCCCCTGTAAAAATTTTGATGGTACTGTGGTGGATCCTTGTTTTTCAACCTTTTGGATCTTCAAAGGGGAGGGTATTCTAAAGGGTCAGTAAGGTCCTCTACTCTGTCCATTTCATCCATAGCCTGATCATCTTCTCGAAAGTAATTTCTCTGTTCAAACCTGTTCTCAGAATTGTAATAATTCCCTTTTTCTTTTTTTCTTGGGTTATTAGATATTGGGTAGTGCTTATTTTCTTTATATTCCAATAAATCCCTTTCCAACTTCCTCAACTTTCTGTTAATTAATCCATCGCAGTTGGATAAAGATAAAATTAGATGTTATGTGATCCTATCTCGCCTACATTCTGTACTGATGTGGCTGAGCTATTCTATATCCCAGGATGCATTTATTAGAATTTTCTGGAGGAATTTTCTTAATCTTAAAAAAAAAAGCTTTTAACGGCTATCATTGTTGTGTGGTGAGTTTTGACTTTTTTGTGACCAATACCCTTTGGTTAACTTCTATTTTACTGTAAAGTGAGTTTGTTCTGTTATTCAGTTTTTTTTTGTTTTTTCTAACTGTTTGGCATTATGTCAAAAGAGACAGAGACCCTCTCTGTTTAGGACCCAAACACCTTCAGGAGTCTCAAAATTATTTTTGGTGCAAAAAGACCGGGGGACTTGGCCCCCATTTTGGATCAGCACCTGAATCGATCAGTCAAGAAAGTCCAAGTTCGATGGATGGTGGTCTTACATCCATTCTATTATCACATTCTGGTAGATAGAATAGAAACATTACAATCTCAAGTCTGGAGCATTGCTCCTCAAAGCCGAGCCCCAGCAAGGATGGTCCCTACAACTGTTGGGTTCCATGGCTACCTTTTTCTCCAGGTCCCCTTAGCAGATTACACATGAGGATCTCCCAGTGGCTCCTGTTGGTCCAGTGGTGGTATCAGGGAACTTCTCTCAGTCACCAAATCATATTATACGAGACGCAAACAGGAACTCCGTTGGTGGCTTACTCATCCAACCTGGATCAGGGGCAACCCTTCGCCTCCTCCTCCTCCTCCAGCCACCACTTTGACTACGGCCCGGGGTGGGGGTGGGGGGGGATGGCAGGCCACAACATGTCAGTAGTCTGGTACCTGAACAAAGCATCTCAGATCTTCAGAAGATTTTGACCATTTCATCTTGAAACATCTGGCAATAGTTTTCAAATATTATATAATTACATCTTAACACCACGTCTAAAAGTTCTTTAGACAAATATTCAAACCCGTGCTTGTCAAATAGTTGCAATAATTCACAGTGAAAAGCAGAATCTGGCACAAGTCATGTAGGAAAATGCCACAGACTTTACTCTTTAGGAACCAAACATTCTTTAAAGTAGGCATTGTCCATTTGTAATTTTTTTAATTTTGAATAGATTATGATCAAAGTCACTGAATTTTTCATTAAAATTATTTGTACCAATATTAGGGTTTTCGTTAAACTCAGTCCTTATTTTCAACCAGTCATTTAAGGTAGGGAAGGTGTTCCCCCACCCTTCCATCACATTGTTACTATTATGTCTGAACGAACCTTTTTTGTGTGTTGATTCATGGGATTTCCTCAAGAAAATAAATGATGTTGAATTTGATAAAGAACTACTATTTATAACAATAGATGTAAAAGTTCTTTACACATGTATACCCCATGATGTAGGTGAAGAATGGTTTTATGATTATTTAAGAAAGAAGTCTGTGCCACAAGACCAAATTAATGTGTATGAACAACTTTTAGACATGGTGTTGAGATGTAATTATATAATGTTCGAAAACTAATTTTATCTTCAAACTGAAAGTGTAGCGATGGACTCCTCATGTGGTGGGTTGTATGCTAACAATATTATGTTAGAGTGGGAGAGCAGATTTCTGCTTGAGTCCCCATACTTTCATCATTGTTATATATACATCCACTTTTTGGATGATATTTTTATTCTCTGGAAAGGTCCTAAAGAGCTAGTACAAGAGTTTCTAAAATTTATAAATGAGACTACAACATTTTTGAGATTTACATACACCATAAATGAAGAGGAGATAGCCTATTTGGACACTCTAATAAAGAAAGATACCTTAAATGGTAGATTCTTGGCTGAAATCTTTCGTAAAAATACTTATGCTAACTCCTTTTTATGTTATAACAATAATCATCCATCTAATCAAAACTGAGCTGTTATTAAGGGTCAGTATATCAGGGCAGCTTGTATGGTTACAGTATGGGAGAGTTTCCTAAAGGAATGTGAAAATTTAAGGAACATGTTCCTAAAACGAGGATATCCATCTGAGTTGGTTGATAGTTTGAGAGATGAGGTAGCAGAAAAGAGAGCTGTAGGGCATTTTAATCCAGTTTGTAGGTACTAAAATAGTAAATGTACCTGAGAATGGAGATGACAGTTCTAATTTAAATATTACTACCCCTAGTACCCAACAAGTAACTCATGGTAAATACACTAATAGTATAATACAAGCCAACAAATGCACTAAAAATTCAGCAAAATCTTTTATTTCCACGTTTAGTGCGGGCAATTATGCATTGAGAAATATTATATTTAAAAACTAGGATATTTTAAATAATGGGAAGGAATTGAGAGATCACATAGGAGAAAAACCTATGTTTATTTATAAAAGGGGTTTGAACCTTAAAAACATATTAGAGAATTCCTATGAACCAAAAAGAATAGGTGTAATGTATGTGTGAATGTGTGTATACTGTTCCTGTATTATGGAAGGGAAACTAGTAAGTTTAAGATTAATAAGTATAAAATCAATGATATCCAGCTTAAGTTCACTTTCCATGGGCAAGAAGAAATCGATCAAAAGTTGTATATATTGACAACTGAATTGTAAATTCAGTTCCTGCCAAATTCGAAGTAGCACCGGATATGTTTCCCCATAGCTAGGTATATTAAGGATTCTCATCCCCTGGGAATAACTTTATGCTCAAGCTATGCCTGCAGGTGTAGACATTGCCACTGCAATCTTTTATATTTATACATCTTATTTTCAAGCTCTCTATAATACTTCATAAATTCAGGTACCTGAGTGCTTGCACAGGGGTTGCAGTCCATATCCTGAACAGAGTTAATATCAAGTAGTGGATTCTCATGTACATTTAAAATACGTAAAAAACGATCATTGACAGTTCTCATAGATCCTTCATTGGTTGACACATCCATTAGGGATAATTGTATTAGGTGTGCCCCTTTCACCGAATAACAGCAAAATGAATTGGTAAATAAAAATGGCTCAGGGTACAGAGAGGTGCAGAAAAACGAAAAACAAAACCAAATTAAAAGCAAAACTGCACCTAACTTACACAACCAAAAATGTTTATTAAATAAAACTAAACAAGAACAAATGTAAGCGCTTTCACGACTACTACTGTTGCTTCATCAGACAGACATCTGTACATCTAGTTTATATATCACATGTTAGCATGCCCATGGAAAGTGAACTTAAGCTGGATATCATTGTTATGGAAAATAAAATTTCCAAATGTTTTTTCAATAGACATTGCTATTCATAAAATGGATCAACTACAAGAGAACATTATATTATATGAGAAAAGGCTGCAACAAACAAAACTCAAAAAGTTACAGCGGGATAAGAAAGACTTTGAAAATAATAATGTTCTATCTTGGCTCAGGGAAGGGGTGAGATCAATGGCTCATGAAACTGTCAATTCAAGGAATAACCAACCAGAAGTTATTTCCTGCAGTTCCAGTGACATACCCATTCAAGGAACTCTTGTACCTGAGCAGGCAACGTCATTGGTGCCTTCTGATAATGCCGTTACAGGACAAACTCTGAATAAAGAACAAAATCAACCTAAAGACAAGTGTTTAAGTGAAGCTAGTACCAGTGAGGACTTAATGAGTGATTTATCAGCTACCTCACAGGTTCAACAAGAAGAAGATACTAATGTGACCAACAATGTTTTTTTAGACAGCAAATAAAATGGGAGGTTTTATACTGAAAAACCCATTACCTATCAAGACGCGTTCGGGGAGCCTAACAAAGCAAGGCAAAGTCCAGAGGCAGCAGAGTTTGGAACGGAATGCCCAACAAATGAAGAGAAGGCGGGTTTGAACACAGGTTTGATTATAAATATTTCTTCATTAACTTTAAGCAAAGAACAGACTGAACTTTTGAATATAGGTTTATCCTTTATTCCTGCCAAACGGGCAGATCAAGTTGAAATGCTTAAATACCTTAGGCTACTAGGCAGGAATTTGTCATTAAAATATCTTTGCAGAAAACAGTGGACATAATAACGCTGACAGTTCTCGTTACACTAGACCTAGTACTTTTGTTCCAGCTGCCCACCCTGGAATACAAACTTTTATTAGTGTGTGTGAAACTGGTTTCAGGCAACTTTTTACACAGGAGACAAGAAGCAGTTTTTGCAACATCTCGAGATGTGAGAACAGGGCTTTGAATGAGTTAAAAAACATGCACTCTATTGAAATCAAGCAAGCAGATAAGGGTGGAGGTATAGTATTACTTGACAAGGATTTGTATTTAAACCAAATGAGAGTCCTATTACAAGATGTAAATACCTATCAATGCATTTCAAAAGTAGTTGTAAATGGAGTGATGGAAAAGGTATCCTTTTTGATTTTTGATTTACTGATGACAAATCTGATAGATGAGAATTTATTTAAGTACTTCAGTACAAACAACCCTCTTATCCCGAGGATCTATGGTCTACCTAAGATACATAAACACATCAGTGTACCACCTATGAGACCTATAGTCTCGGGCGCGGGATGGTGTACTGAACCATTATCCATTTTTGTGGAAGGCAAATACATACATTATTAGATGGGTGCCATACGATTCTTAGGGACACAAAAATGTTCCTTGAAAGATTAAAAAATAGAATAATGACAATGGACAGTAACTATATGCTTGCACTATGGACATTGAATCGTTATTTACATCTATACCAAACACATGGGACATTGATATGATCAGGGAATTCCTTACCCTAAATAGATGTTATGATAATAATAGGATTCAACTTATTTGTAGTTTGTTGGAGATTATACTGGAAAACAATGTTTTTGTTTTTGAAAATGAGTTCTATCCCCAGAAGGTTGGGGTGGCCATGGGCACTGCTTGTGCCAACAGCTATGCCAACCTAGCTCTGGTATGCTGGGAACAGCACTTTCTCTTGTCAGAAGCTAATGCCTTTCTTGAACAGATTCTATGGTATGTCCGATTTGTGAATGACATTTTTTTGTTGTGGAAAGGCAATGTAAAAGAACTTGAAAGCTTTGTTAGTTATATGCATACTACTACCGACTTCCGAAGATTTACTTATCAATGCTCAATGACTGAGATTAATTTTTTGGATGTGATGGTTAGGAAGTCGGATTTGAATGAACTTGATAGTAGCATATACAGAAAACCAACTAGGAAAAATGTTCTGCTGCATAAAACAGGCATGAATCCCAAGCACATTCCCAGAAATGTGCTAAAGGGCAAGTTTACAGGGTACTTAGATTACATAATAATGATGGGGAAGCAAAAGTGGCACTTGAAACAGTGAAACAAGAGTTCTTGGACAGGGGCTATTTGATGAAAGAAATTGAGACTACCATAGATGAGGCATGGACACAAAGGGGTAGTAGATGTAGACCATATCTGAGGAATGCCCCACAGAGTGAAAATGGAGATGGCTCTGCTCCAGCTAATGCTAAGTTTAGAGTTGTTTTTCAATACTCTAGTGATGTGAATGATTATACCGTTATCATTAAAAGAAATTGGAATTTATTACAGGAGGTACTGGGACTAATGGAAAAGATTGGAAATTTTCCGTCTTTTTCTTTTAGGAACAACAAGTCCCTGAAACAATATTTCTGTAATAAAGTGAGTGTAAGCAGACCAATCCATTCTATGCGGAGTGGCACGTTTCCATGCAGACGGTGTTCTGCATGCCAACACATTTACAACAACACTGTATTTACATATCCCCTACGACAATTTATTATTACGAGCAAGAGTTATGCTGATTGTCAAACAACAAATGTTGTATACTTTTCTTTTTGTCAGAAATGATTTGTATTTTATGTGGGCAAAACGAATAGAATGTTTAAAGACAGGATCCTTGAACATATTAGGGATATCAATAATTGTAAAGAAAGCAATGCCCTAGCCAATTATGTAAAGCAAACAGACTGTACGCACACGTTTAAGTTTTTTGTTATTCAAGTAATACATCCGAGCATATGGGGGGGGGGGGTGATATAGAGAATCACACTGAAAGCATTGAGCAGAAATGGACTCTCGTATTGAATGTTGAAAGACACCTTGGTCTTAATGGTTTAACATCTTTGAAACCTTTTCTGAAGTCTCGTCGTCTCAAGCATTGAGAGAGAGAGAGAGAGAGAGAGATAGCACATATATTTTTATATATTTTTATATATTATCTTATATACGTGTATATATAAATATAGTTATATTTTTATGCATAGACAGCGACTATTGTATATGTGTATATATATATATATATATATATATATATATATATATATATATATATAGAATCGCCGCTTCGGGCATTAGTAGTAGACCCATATATATATATATATATATATATATATATATATATATATATATATATATATATATATATATAAATATTTTTTTTTTATAGAGAATAACAGTATTTTAGTCATGATATATTTTATAGTTGCTTTTTAAAATTAATTATGGTCTTTATGAGTTGCATCTGATTTGTATTGTAAGCATCAGCTGACTGCTAACATGTGATATATAAACTAGATGTACAGATGTCTGTTTGTCTGATGAATTGACAGTAGTAGTCGTGAAGGGTCTACTTTAATTAAACAAAAGCGGAATCCGTCGACACATAAACAGCGAAACGAAAAAACATCGAACACACAAAACCATGAAATGTAAACATCGAAACCGCAATAGTCGGCCAACCCCACCACCCATAACATACTACCTACGCAAAAACAACAACAAAAACACATACATACACTAACCAAAACCCTACTACTAGCCCTAAATTAAAGCACCCACTTGTAACCCTACACTAAACCCCACATACACAACTATCTATGCACTACCCTTAACCCCTCCCTAACCCTAAGGTCCGTAACTACCGCACACTTACCCTACAGAACTATACCCACACAAAGTAAATATTCCACACACATACACTTAACAAAACCCTACACTAAACCTTACATACATTGCCTATCTATGCACTTACCTTAACCCACACCCTAACCCTAAGGTCTGTAACTATCGCACACTTACCTTACGGAGCTATACCGCAGACGGGCCAACTATGACAATTCGACATTTCCGATTTTGGTATTTAGTGTGTTTGACGTTTCCGTGTTTCGCTGTTTATGTGTCGACGGATTCGTATTCGACAGATTCTGCTTTCGTTTAATTAAAGTAGACTCGTCGTGAAAGCGCTTACGTTTGCTCTTGTTTTGTTTTATTTAGTAAACATTTTTGGTTGTGTAAGTTTGGTGCAGTTTTGCTTTTAATTTGGTTTTGTTTTTTGTTTTTCTACACCTCTCTGTACCCTGAGCCGTTTTTATTTACCAATTTGTCTTCTAAGATTAAAAGCTCTAAGGAGGTGAAAAAATGTTAAAGTTTATTTTTAGAGTATATACAATGTAGTTTAGTTAATTAAAAGTGTCAGTTACTAATGATGTTAATGCACTCGCAAGTGTTGGAGGTGTGAGTGTTTTTAAAGTGTTTCATTGGTCAGTCCTGGGGGGGTGTACCATGTGATGCATTTGACGTGTCACTTTAAATATTATTTAAAAGACTTTAAGGTACTTTTTAAAATCGTCTTCTGAAGTTCTGTGTATTGTTTTTTTGGAAAGAAAGCACTTACATATATTTTAAACATTGATTTTAAAAGTTTATTGGAATGATGATGAAATAAAAAACTGCTTTACTGCGAGACTTCTTTCTTGTCTTAACTTTGGATTTTTTTAGCATTTGAATTAGAACAGTCATCTTTATTGAGATGGGGAGAGACAGTTTCTACCTCTCATCACTCTGTTCTCTGCACCTTGTCTTCCATTTTTCTAAAAATCATTGGAGTTAGTCCTTGGGAAGCAGAACTGACCATGTCAAATATATTTGCTGTAACCCTTGATTTGGGAAGGCTAGATACAAACTGTTGCATATTTTTAGCACCTTTACTGAATTATCACATAAGACATGACTAAACATTCATTTATATAAAAGAAAATAAACCATAGTAACCTGTTCCTCATTACGAACATTGTACAGCCCATGTATTCTTTTGTATAACTATCATCAATCCAACGTTACATAAATTGCTCAGTTTCTGCTTTCCCTTAAACTTCAATTCTCTTCCAAAACATTATTCTGCAAGTATTGTTTCTACACTTGTATTTTACTATGTAATTTGCTATCTCCCTTTTCTAAATTTAGATCCCATTTCCAGTTATTTTATCTCTTACACTATTCAGTACTTCAAATACAGTTGGTTTAAACTTTGATTTCCATTTTCTATTGATTGTTTTTGGCAGCCAGCAGAATTAGACTCATTCAGACCTTATTATGTATAGGCAATTCAGATCTTGTATCTTAGCTCAAAAGAAAAAAATGCTTAGTTACACCCAATGGTTCACCCAATATTTCTAACATAGTACTCTGTAGGGAATTTTTAAAGTCTGTCAACTCATTACACTCCTAAGCCATATGTTCCCAGTTATCTCTTTCTTCCCCTTTACACCTCCAACATTTGCCATCTACCTGAGGAAAACATTCTTTATAATCTGCTTGAGGTATAAAAATATCTATGCAGACACTCCCAAGCAAAAATCTTAAGTCTTCTAGAATTTGTTGCATATTTGGGAAACCATGCATATGCTTTCCCATTGTTTCCTTGTGAATTGCTTATCCAGTCTCTCTTCCCAATCTTTTCTAACCTCCTTTGATTAATTCCTATAGTTATTGTGCAATATTTTATATGCCCTACTAATTATCCATATTATGACAACAGCTTCTGTCCTAGATTTAAATAAAAATTCTACCAGAGCAGGTCTTTCACTTAGGATTCCCCTATCCCCTTCTGTCTGCCTATACACTGATATCAATCCCTGATAGAGAAGGTAGTCTCTTGCCTGCAGTTTAAATGTCATCTTGGCCTCTTCCCGTTCTCTTACCTTTCCCTATCTAGTTATTTGCTTGTAATACCTTGATTTCTTTGTCATTTTTCTCCAGTAAATTCCAGCCCCTTCTTGCCATTTCTCTGTACCCCTAATTGCAATTGTCCCTATCCGCAAAATCTCCTTTCTCCATTCTCATGTTGGCTTAGTTCTTAAAATACTTTGTTACTTTATGAATATAGTATTCTATGTGGCTCTTCTTATTCTCCTTAAGGATCTGCATGCAAAATTCCACTCTCTCCTTATTTCTTGAACCCCACCCTCACCCCCACTTCATCATTATCTCTTTCCATTTTGAATTATAGCTTTCTGATTGTGTTATGTATATGAGACTTGTGTGCAGCTCTAAAATATCCCTACAAATCAGGTAATTCTAAACCACCTTGTTATATTGGAAGGATTGACTTAGCCAACTTGACCCTTGCCCTCTTCCCCTCCCGGATAAATTCCTTCAATCCTTTATTAATAATTGTCTGCAACTTCTCCTCTGGCTGATAAAAATATGCCTGAAGGGACTAAAAACATTTTCACCGATTGTATCCTGCTATCCATACACATAAAAAGAGTTTTTGTATTACATTTTGTTTAGTTTCTTCCCACATCCTTAGCTGCCATAACAGAATCATTTTTAACACATACTCCAAAATGCTTCATTTTGTTATGCCTCCATAAATATGGGTATTGCTGAACCAATTCATGTGTGGGTACATAATTAACAGCTATGGCCTTTGTTTTATCTTCTTTAATTTTATATCCCAAAAGACTTGAAACTGTTTCAGAATGTTCCAGAACACTGAGATGTCTTTTTCTGTTTTTTTTTTTTAAAGGTACAAAATAATACTGTCTGCAACTAAAGCCAACTTTTCTTCATTGCCTTACCAATTATATTCTTGAATTTCTGAATCCCTTATCTTCTTTGCCAATGGCTCTAAATATAAAGCAAATAACAAAGAGGGGAAGAGGAGACCCCTCCCTGGTTCCGCTGTTTAAACACAACTTGTCAGAGAGGAATCTTATCACTTTAATTTGTGCCTCTAATTCCTAATATATCCTCCTAATTAACCTTATTATTGTAAGAGGAAATGCAAATACTTCCATTGCACTACTCATAAAATCCCAGCTTACATTGTTGCATATTTTCTCTGCAGCAAGACACACTAATAACAGCAGTATTTTCTTTGATTCTGCTTCCCTCTGTATCATCATTGTTCTATTAATGTTATCAAATGTTTGCCTCCCCATCATAAAACCATATTGATCCATATCTATCAAACATGGCAACACCTTTGCCATTCTTTTTGCTATTATAGACATAAACACTTCATGATCATGGTTTAAAATTGAAATGAGCCTAAGTGAAACTGGGTCTGCTAGGTGTTTGCCATCTTTAGGTATTACAGCTAATGCAGTTTTCTTCCAGGATGTTGATGCACCCCTCCTTTTTAAATACTCTTTATCACTTCATTCCCTCCTAGTTTCCAGACTTCCACAGGAATGGCATATATTCCTGGAGACTTTCCTGCATATTGATTATACTTTACCATTTTTACCTTCTCTCCTTCTAGCTTAACTAATTGTTCAACCTCATCTATCTCTAAATTTGACATACTTATATTTTCCACAAATATTTCCATTTGCGCTTTTTCTTGATTTCCATATTTCTCTGCTACATATAAATTTTCATAAATTTATGAAATATCTCTGATACCTCTACAGAATTTCAGGTTATTTTCTTGTTCTAGGCTTCCTAAGTTTGGCAATAACCCTTTTTACTTTCTGTTGCCTAAGTCTTTGTGCTAAACATTTTTGAACTCTGGAGTTATCATCAGAAAGTGTTGCTTAAGAGCAAACTTTCTAAACTCATGCATATTATCCAGATACTCCCTTATTTTCTCTTTAGCACCCTGCAGTTGTGCCTCCTCTTCTGTCAGATTCCCCTTATTCTATAATACTTTAACCTTTTCCAGTCTCTCTAAATAATTGTTGTTACTTCTTAACCATATCTCTTTTTCTTTTATCTGTACCCTATTTTTAAACTCCACTTTCATTTATTCCCACTCACTTGCTATAAAGACTAGAGTACTTTCTGTCTTCTCTAATAACGCCAAATAATTTCCACTCCCATTCCTTAAAATTCTCCTTATTTAACAGGTGGGTGGGGAAGCACCAGTATCTTGTCTTTAATTCATTACCCTGCATTTTTATCTTAGTCATTAGTGATGCGTATTTAAAACAGTTATTGGATGTGTATCAGAGTGCTCAATTTCCCTGTACATGTTTCTGTGAAATATAATATCTGTCTAATCTAGCAAAGTTATTGTACCTTAGGGAATAATACATAAATTCGAAGCTCAAACGACTCGTAAACATGTCAGAAAGATAAATCCAGGTACTAAAACTCATTTAAATTATTTCTTACGCAATGAATATAAACTGAAGCATTAAAACCATTTGAAAAGAGTTTCTAATTAAATGAAATGTTTTAAACTACAATGTATTGAGAGAAAGTTCTTGAAGTGCTTATGAAAATTCTTGAAATAACTTCCAAATCTCATAAACTGTGTAAAAAAAGGAAACCTACCCTATTTTTATGTGCTTCTTTTTCATATTAACTAAAGCTATTCAAAATATCCGAAGTGTGCAAAGTGTTCGCAAGCGTTTGCAGTATTACAGTACTGTTATTTCACATAATACAGTCATTTCAAAGAGATTGTTGGCAGTTGAATATTTTTCAAGTACCTGGCATGTTTATTTGAATATAATTACAAGGGCATTTGTTGACATGGCAGATGGATTTCGCAGACCTGCTCCACTTGTATTTGATAATAATGTTGCTGAAAATTGGAGAGTGTTTGAGCAAGAGTACGATAGTTTCATACAGGCTGTTTTTTCTGATAAAGACGCACATACAAAGGCAGTTATTCTGCTTAATCTAGCTGGTTCAGAAGCCATTGAAAGGGAGCATTCATTTGTGTATGCTCCAGCTGTGTATGCAGGGGAGGGGGTAGACTGCCATATTGTGGTACTGTCTAATAAGCAGAAATACCCTGAGTGCTTAAAACATAAATTTAGAGAAACGTGTAATCCCTAAATGAATATTACAATGGAAAGGCACATAGTTTACATAAGAGATCTAAAGCTTGGTGAAACTTTTGCAGCATGTATAACTGATTTGAGAAACAAGTCAAAATTGTGGAGATTTGGTGATCTAAGAGATGAGTTGATAAAAGACTTGTATGTGGTATTAAAGATGATGCAGTGAGAAAGCTTTTGCTTTGAGACAGAGATTTAACTTTGAATAAGGCCATAGAGATTTGTCAGATATATGAGCTGACAAAAAAGCACACAAATATGCTTACAAATGAGAAAAGCATGCTTACAATACCTTCCAGTGCTAATGTTGATAGTGTGTACAAAACTAAGATGAAATGTAAGTATAAATCGAAATGGTAAATGACTGCTTCCAACTCTAACACCAACTATAAACCAATGAAGTTTGCTGCAGTACCAAACTTTATTGTTAATTGTTGTAATTTTGGGGGAGATTATGAGCCCAAATGAGAGAAGTGCTTAGCTTTTGGTCAGCAGTGCCACACATGTAAAAAGTGGAATCATTTCAAAAGGTTCTGTAAATCAAAAGAAGCACATTATTTTATTAAAAGAGAGCATTCAAAGAGGCAAGCTGATTAATTATAAAGCTGTGACCCTACTTTTTATGTTGATGGTGTGTCTGTGCTTGATGAAGCATTCAATGCAGTAGATTTGTTGGCAAAGAATGAAGTATTTTGTACTTTCTGATTAGTGAGAGACCTGTAGATACCGGTTCAAAGTGCAATGTTATGTCAGCAGAAATGTTTGCCAAAGTATAAACTAGTGAGAAGCTTGATCTGGCAAAGTGTGTAAAGCTTGTTGCTTATGGTGGTGAAGAAATTCAAACTGAAGTCTCAGTAGTGCTTTCATGTTATTCTGCTGGGAACAGCTATGACTTGCAACTTTACATAGTCAAAAGACATGTGCAATCATTGTTAGGCCTCAAAAACAGTTTAAAAATGGGGCTGCTGAAGTACACCATGTAAGCAAGTATAACGAAACTTTCACACAAACTATTTTTCTGACTATGCTAATCTTTTTGAAGACAAGTTGGGTAAACTCCCAGTTGTGTGCTCCATGACGTTAGACAATGAGGTAAGCCCAGTTATCAGACCAGCATGGAAAGTTCCAGTAGCCATGCAAGGCAGAGTCAAAGCTGAGCTAGACAGAATGGTGCATCCAGGAGTAATTTGTCCAGTAGATGAACCAACTGAATGGTTATTCTCCATGGTGGTAGCTCATAATAAAAGCTCAGATGATATTAGAATATGCATTGATCCAAGAGATTAGAACACAGTACTAAAATGACCTCATCATCCAATGCATACAGTTGAGAAAGTTGCTGTTCTTATGCCAAATGCCACTGTTTTTTCTGTCTTAGATACAAAAAGTTAATTTTGGCACATTTTGCTTGACTGAAAATCTTCATTGCTAACTACTTTCAGTACACCATTTGGAAAGTACAGATTTTTGAGAATGCTATTTGCGATAAATTCTGCCAGTGAAGTCTTTCAATGTGCGATAAAGCAAATTTTTTCTGGCTATCCATGTGCTATTATAGTAGATGATATTCTTGTAGGAGACAATGGTGAAATTGAACATGACAGAAATCTCAGGAAAGTTCTGGAATGGGCTCGTGAAGTGAATCTTAAGCTAAGTCCTCAGAAATGCAAGTTCAGGCTACAAGAGGTTACTTATGTGGGTCATTTATTTACCATTTCAGGCTTACGACCAGATCCTTCCAAGCAAACTGCAATTCATGAGCTGCTAGCTCCAGACAATGTCACCTCCTTACAGCGTTTTCTTGGCATGGTCAACTGTTTGGGCAAGTATTCCAGATTTGAGTGACCTTTCAGCAATGCTAAGAGAGCTGACGCAGAAGGCTGTAACCTGGTCCTGGTTGGAACAACACCAAAGAACATTTGATGTCCTGAAACAGAGAATTGCCAGTCCACCTACTTTAAGATATGATGTTCATAAACCTGAACTCTTTCTTGTGATTCTACAAAGTTTGGTCTTGGTGCAGTCATTCTTCAAGAGGGTAGATCAGTAGCCTATGCATCCAGAACTGTAACCCAAACCAAGATGCAGTATGCTGAAATAGGGAAAGGGCTCTTGGCCATTGTGTTTGCATGTTTGAAGTTCCATGATTATATTTATGGCTGACCTATTCAAATTGAAACAGCCCATCAACCTTTGGTTACTATTTTGAAAAAAACAATGCACACAGCTCCTGCGAGATTCCAACGCATGATGTTAAAATTGCAAAAGTACAGTTTTCACTTGGTTTACACAAAAGACAATCTTCTTTATCTTGCTGATACTTTATCCAGATTGTCCAGAAAAACTAATGAACAGCATGAAAATGAGCAACCTGATTTTGAAGGGTCTATATCACGTGGTCAAAAACTAATAATAGCGAACAACCACAACTTTGAAAGCACCAAAACTCGAAGTTGCAATTGTGGGGGGCTGTGCCCCCACACTATATATATATATATATATATATATATATATATATATACACATATATATATATACCAACTCCGAGATCGCACTACAATGAGGAAAAGACAAATACCCCTATCTACACTGTAGTGCGACCCCACAATAACATCTTCGAGTTCTGGTGTTTTCAAAGTTGTGATCATTCGCTGTTATTAGCTTTCAGCCACGTGACATAGACCTGATTTTGAAGTCATGGAAGTGAGAAATTTTTCTTCCATATGTTTTGATGAGCTCAGAACTCACACAACTTCATATCCCATTCTTCAGAAGCTCAAACACTTTATCAGTCAAGGATGGCGGTCAAAGCAATCTTGTTTACCAGTAGATGTGCACCAGTATTATCCTTACAGAGACGAGATTTTGGTGGAAGATGGTATCATTATGAAAGATCCAAAAGTGATTGTTCAAAAATCCTTGCAACAAGAGTATATTAAAATCTTGCATCGTGGCCTCACAGGATTTAATTCTACCAAAAGAAGGGTGATAGGATTAGTATTTTGGCCTTCTATGTCAAGAGATATTGAGAAAGAAATTTCAGCTTATACTGTTTGCAATAGTACTAAACCTCATCAACAAGAACTACTTCAGCTAAGCCAGATTCCTGAAGTACCTTGGTCGACAGAAGCTACAAATATTTTTGAATGGAATGGTCAACATTACTTGGTGTTAGTAGACTCTTATTCAAATTGGTTTAAGATTGACCTACTTCCTAATTTTATGTCCACCACTGTCAATACGAAGTTGAAGAGACATGTTTCTGTCCATGGTAGTCTGCACAAAGTAATTTCTGACAATGGTGCACAGTTTACAAGTCAGCAGTTCAAAAGATTTGCTGAAATGTAGGACTTTATTTTGTATTACTAGTAGTCCTGAATGCCCACAATTGAATTGCCTGACTGAACATGCAGTTCAAAGTGCAAAACAGCTTTTAGAGGAGTCTAAATCTGACAATACTGATGTTTTTCTTAATCTGCTTAATTTCATAAACATTACTCAAAACAATTTACTTTGATCTCTTGCCCAGAGATTAATGTTGAGACAAACCAGAACTACACTACCAGTCAGTGAGAATTTGTTGACTCAAGTGCTAAAAAACAACAAAGCAATAAAAGCTCAACTCCAAAAGAAGCATTTGTCCCAAAGGTCCTACTATGATAAAGGCAGCAGGCCTCCTACTCCATTAAAAGAAGGCGAGATAGTGAGGATGCAGACAGCAAAAGGATTTGACCAAATAGGACATGTGAAACATTTGTGTGAGGAACTGAGATCATACATCATTGAGTCTCAAGGGATGGAATTCAGGCAGAATCGGAAACATTTACTACTGGTGTCCAAGCCAGTGTTATAGCACCTTGCCTGTAATAAAGACTCTAATTCTCAGAGTGATTTGTCTAATGTTCCTGTTCCAGAGAACATTTCATCATCTGTTCCTGTTCCTGAAAGTGTCCTTGAAAATCCTGAAGAAGAACATTCCCCAGTGACTGTGCCTATTGCTAAACCCAGTTCTAATTATTACACCACAAGGTCAGGTCGTATCTCAAGACCTAATCCCAATTATATGGCGACCTGGACATGATTGTTATTGTTTGTATATATCTGTATAATCTGCATGCTTATCCAATTGCCATTTTCATTGCAGGACAGAATAGTCAAAGAGGGAGGCTGTAGATCAGAATGTGTGTTGTAACTTTAAGAGACATTCCAGTCTGTGAGCACATGCATATAAGTACTGAGAATGTGCAAGCAAGAGTGCCATTTTGAGTGAGCAGCCAGAGTGAAAGCATGTATGTGTGTAGCAGTCAGTCTATTAGTTAGTTTAAGTTTTATGTTCCAGTCATCCGTCCTGATGTGTTTGTGTGTAATAAACTACTTAAACGAACACCCAAGCCTCATCATCTTATTTGAATACACAAGACAAGTGACAGTTACTACCACAAATCTACCATTGTTATCTTTTATCCCTCTTCTATCACTATTGGAGCTCCTCTAGCAATTAGTATAAGTACTCACTATTTCATTTGTCCCTGAAAGTCTTCTGAATATCCACTCTGAAATCCTTTCTTTAACAAATTCACATGTTCACTTATTTCCAAATGTGTGTCCTATAGAATTGGTATTTACACTCTACACTTCTTAATATAATTCAATAATCTTACTTTTTGCCGATATCTGTGAGGCCATTCACATTCCAAAATAATATGGATACTGTAACCATTATGATAAGAAGCTAATATTAACACCTGTTATATATGATAGCTTTTTTGAATGTCTATTTCCAGTTTTTATATTTCATGTATCTGCTAATGTTTGTCAGGTTGATCTTTTACACAGTTATTTCTTGTCATCTCCATTTGAACCTATATCACATTTTACAAGACATTTTGTTTTACTGAAAACCCTAAAAAAACATATAGAGTATTAACTTACAATAAACAAACAAAACTATGTACATATTCAAATATTGAAGTTTAATCCTCCTTTTTAGGAATTGTTGTCTCAGAGTGACAGCTGCACCCACAGGCATTACCTAACCAAAAATTAAGATTATTCATGGTAAGGTACATATTATAGCAAGTGCTCCTACTTCCACTAATTGCTCTCTGTTCTTGTCTTGTCTTTATTCCCCTCCCAGATGTGCTAAACAGGTTGTATGCTTTTAGAAACCATTAACTTTTAGCCTTAAGAAAAAGTTCACTGGCTATATTAAAATAAAACTAATGTATACATTGTTCTAGTAAATGTATTGAAATATTTAGGTACCAGGAAAGCTGCTATCTCTTACTCACTTTCAGTAATTTCAAACTTTATGTTTTACTAAGTTGCTTTCCCTTGTACCTTTTAGGTTTACGATTCCCTCAACAAACAATGCCCAGAAATCTCGAGATTTATTGCATGCACTTGTTGTCAGCTTATCTCCATGGAAACATAAGAGCAGAATGTACAGCTGTCTTCATCTGCAGCCTTCTCAACGCATACTGAACATTTATTTGCTAAAGGAAAACTTTTCATTACATTCACAGTGTTGTCTTATTTTTTAAAAAGTCCACATATTTGCACAAAAATACTTATTATTATATTAAGCCAAGGGCATTAATTTATACATTCACCTATGCAAAAGTAAGAGAAAACATTTCAACTCTACATTTATTATAATCAGTGCACTTTTATACCCCAGACCATCAGCCCAAGATTACAACATATTTATCTTAAACATGCTTTTGCCAGCCTTACTTCCCTTTTTCTATTGTAATGCCTACATTTCTTAAACCTAGCAAAAGATTGAAACAGTACTTGTGTACTTTAGTATCTTTATCACATACAACAATAACTGAAGATGCTTTACTATATAACTTGCAATTTATTTCATGAAATATTTTATACAAATATTAAGAACAAACATTGTTTAACTTACAGTTATGTTTTCCCCCTTTTAGTGCCCTTCCAAACATTAATGACATGAAGTGGGGTATATGCCTTTAAATGCCCCAACAAGTTTAACAGATTCAACAAAAGTCCAATCTTTTTTCACCCACATTTTATTGGAAAAAACTTACTAAACAAATGTGATGCTTTAGAGTCTCTCATTTATTCACTAATCTTGGCATTGCTGGTCTTCTTCCTGTTTCATAGATTCATAGATTGTTACTAGGCTAATGACCAAGGGGGCCTTTCTAAGCCTAGCCAAGTTTTCCTGAAAGAATCATGATGTTCTATATCCTAATATGACATTGAGAGCCAGGCATTTATAAGCTACCTCTGTCCATAACAGACATTGGTGCCAGGCCCAGTGTAAGTTTTCTGTCTCTCATCACATCAACTGGTCTAGGTTGCACTTAAAGTAGATAATAGAAGAACTCATTTTCACATGGCTGGAAAGCTTGTTCCATAGGAGGGGCAGTCTCTGGGATATATATCTGTCTCTCCAGTATGCTCTGTTTAAGTCACAGGTAAAATTCATGCCCCTAGACCTTGTATTTGGGTACTGTTTGACTTACAGATATACAGGAGATTCATAAGTGTGGGGTTCACAGAGGCCTTGTAAGCCAGGCACAGATCACCCCTCAGCAATCTATGGGAGACTGAGTAGCGGGAAGGGGGTTTAAGGTGCTCTGCACAAGGCAGGTTTTGTTACACCTTGTATTCTTTTTGTCAGAAACCTCTGAGGTCGCTCTAGTTGCTAAATATGTCCAGTCAGGTACATACTGATGGGTGCTTTCTACTCTATGATTAGTCTGATAAGGGAGAGTACAGTGGGATAATGACCTCTTTGCAATTAGATGCCATGTCCTTACTTATAAGTTGTGCAACATAAAAGGATTTACTCACCACTGTGGCCACATACTGGTCAAAGGTAATGCTACTGTCTACATATGTGCCCAGAATCCAGACCACTGGGTCGACTCTTAAGGGTGTATTATCAATATGGCAATTAACTAGGATGGTTGACTTCCCAAAGAGTACAGTTATGCATTTCTTAGCATTTTGTTGGTCAGAGATAGACCTTTGTGAAGAATGCCAGTGTCTACAGGGGAGTCGATGATAACACCCAGCATGCAATCATCTGCAAACTTAGTCATAAACCTTCAGGATTTGGTTCCATTTCAGAGAAATAGTTTCCAAAAATCAGTAGACCCCGTACTGTGCCCTGGGGGACTCTGCTAGTGACTAGCCTTTTGGTGGAGATGGCATAGTCTGTTTTGACCTCCTGGTTCCTATCAGCGAGCCAGCTGGCTATCCAGTGTCTGATAAAAGGGTTTATACCTAAATTAGTGAGCTTGTTTATAATGCCTGAATGGGTACTATATCAAAAGCCTCGGCCAGGTTGAGATAAGCTGTGTGCAGTCTTGCCTTAATCCAGTGCTTTGGTGACCCTTTCAAAAAAGTCCACCAGATTTAATAGGAATGACCTTCCTTCAACAAAGCCAAACTGTGATTGGTCTGGCATTTGCAGGTTACCTATGTCCTCATTTATCACGTCCATGATGATTCTTTCCATGGTGTTACATATGAGGCTGGTCAGACTTATAACTTGGTTAGTTTCATGGATCTGTGGTTGGACATCCTTTGTGCCAGAGCCACCTTCCATTCCATGGGCACAAAACCTTACTGTAAACTCCTGTTGAAAAGTGATTCAAGTGCACAAGAGAGGTCATGTTTCATGTAATTTAGTAAGCATTCTGAGATGTTATTGGGGCCCATTAAAGCAGTGTTTTTGGCCTTGGAGAGTGCATTGATGATGTATTCCCTAGTAATGGTTGGGGGGCATTGTGGTATGTGGTATTTCCTTTGGACTATCAGAGGAGTGAGTGGAGAAATTTGAGCTAAACCTCTGAGGCAAAAGGTTGGCAATGGCCTCCTGTTCAGTGTGGGTGTCACATTCACAATAAGTTTTGCACATTGTTGCATATTTCCCCTAAGGTTACAGACATAGCTGTAGAAAGCTTTGTGGTTTCCTTTTCCTGAGAAGCTATTTTTTCTTCATATTTAGCCTTTGAAATATTAATTAATCCTGTTAGCTGTGTATTTAAATTGGTCAGGTGGCTTTTAGTATGTATGGATTTGTCCCGTCTACGCTTATCCAAGATTTTTTTCTTTTGTTGTATAACTTAATATGAGTAGGCACAGCTTGCTCTATACAGCTATCAATATGGCTGTACAGAGATTTTGTAAACAGCTCAGCATATGCTATGTTTTTTACTGGGTTTGGGCGTGCTTGCAATTTAGCCAAGTTATCACCTAGGGGAGCGAGATTAGTATTGGAATAGTTCCCAAAGGGTTTTGATTTGACTGGATCCCTGGATTTAATTTTTCATTCAAGCAAAATTGCCTTATGGTCAGATATGAGGAGCAAAGACATTACATTGGGTAAGGAATATTGGCCTCCATGTTCATGAATACAAGGTCAAAGATGTTTGTACCTCTGGTAGGAGAATGAACCAGTGGTGCAGGATTCCCAGTCTGTAGAAGGGTAGTTGAGATCCCCCATGAATATCATATTGGGTTGAACAGTGAGGGAGTGTAGTACTTTGAGATAGTTAGTATGGGTTTCCTGGGACATGGAGTGGGACCTGTAGGTCACAAGGATATGTTACAAGACCCTGTTTATGGTGAGTTGCACATGTATGAATTTCAGTGGGTCACAGACGTTAACTAGTCTGGATGTGAGGATGGTTTTAGTATAGATGGACACTCCTCCACCTTTAGTTCCCTCTTGTGCTGTAGTTGGTCTAAAGATGTGAAAGGCATTATAACTTTGCATTGCTGGAGCACTCTCTGCAACTTTAAACCATGCCTCCATTAATACACAGATGTGTACACTCTCCAGGGAGAGGAAGGCCTGCAGGGAGTGGATTTTCTTGTCAAGACTTCTAGCATTGAGTAGTAGCACCTTCAAATATTCCTTCATATGTTCAGTTAAATAGGGAGGTATATCAGTTTAGCATTGCCTAAAAGGGCACTATGGGGGAGACCATCCCTGGTAAAAATATGTGGCTCTGTCAACCATGACCTCCCAGGCTGTCAGGTGTTGTACCCCCTTGGACTGACTCTTCCAACTCCAGACTCTGGTTCAAGTCCAAGGTACTCCCAAGTCTTTTAGTCAACTTCTGGGTTTGTTTTTGTATCTCAAGCATTTTCCTTTGACACATTGGAAAAGAGTTCATTGGCAAAGTCGTTCTATGAGCTTTATTGTCAGAAAAGTGAGAAGCAGTGTTCCGTTCTGTTTGATGGCTCACTTTTTTGTTGGACAAACATTTGTATTTCCTCCTTAGCCTGTTCTGCAGCAAAAACTTATTTTGATTCTCTAGGAAAAATATTCTGAAGACAGCTGGATACAGTAACTTGAATCTCACACCTGTCTCTTTACATTCCATGATTGCTGGGATAAATTTGCTTCTCTTCTGCCTGGTATATAATGAATAATAATTTTCCGCAAACACAATATTGTCTTCAATTTTTAATACTTTGACTTTGAGCCACACTTTTGTCAGGATCAACTCTTCGGGTGGTATGACTGCATCTTTACTAATACAGGTCTTGGCTGCTTTCTCATGGCAATGTTTGGAGCATACACATGATGTGCCCTCTCAATTAACAAATCTTCCTGTGGAATACCAGTCCTATTGCTTATTTGTACTTTCATAAAATTAATAGTATGTTCTTCCAGTTTCTCTGGTACAGCAGAAAATCTCAGGTTTTTCCTGCACATTCTGCTCTGTACTATTTTTAGAAGCAGTTCTTCAACAGTCTCATACTCAGTCAGCTTTTTCTTCATTTTGACCTCTGATTTTTGCAGTTTTATCAGTTCATCTGAATAACTGTTTAAAGTTTCTTCCATTTTTCCAGCCTTTTGTTATTTGAGTTCATAGGTTCATAGGTGTGTACTAGGCTAATGGCCCTGGAGTCTTTACAAGCCTAGCCCATAGGATTACCCTGTCATCATGCCACCTGATCTTAGTTGCCAGTGCCTCTGTCGAGTAGAGCCACTGGATTGATCCCTGGGGTGAATTTTCTATTTCCCATCCACTCATCTAGATTTCTCTTGAAGAGGGCCAGTGAGGCACTCTGTTTGACGTGTATGGGAAGTCTATTCCATAGCATGGGCAGCCTCTGGGTTATGAACCTGTCCCTTCAGCATGTTCTGTTGATTGTGCTAATGAGGTAGAGGTCTCTGGTGCATGTGGTGTGGAGGGATTGGGATTTCTTTAGATGTAGCATTTCTAACAGAGCGGGTCAGATATGGCATTGTAAGTCAAGCAGAGATCGCTTCTAATTAGGCGATATGAGACGGAGAATAGTTGGAGTTTTTTGAGTCTGTCCATATAGGACAAGTGTTTAAGGCCTAGGATCCTCTTTGTGAGGTACTTTTGCGGCCTCTTCAGTAGTTGTAGGTGTCTAGTGAGGTACATACCAAATAGGGCATTGTACTCAATGACTGGCCTAATGAGGGAAGAGTAGAGAGAGACAATGACCTATTTCTTCCTGGATGCAAAACCCTTAATAATGAGGTGTGCTACATAGAAGGACTTTCTGACCACTTTGGCAATGTGGTGGTCAAAAGAGAGGTTGCTGTCAACCTGTGTTCCCAGATCTCTTATAACGCCTTCTGTGTTCAGTGGACTACCATTGATGCTGTAATTCATGGGAACCAAGTTTTTCCCAAAGGGGATAACAACACATTTTTTGGCATTGAGCTTAAGGCCATGATTCTGACACCAGTTGTTGGTTTCAGAGAGGCCTTTCTGCAGGATATCAACATCACTTGGGGAGTTAATAATAGCTCCCAACTTTCAATCATCTCCGAACTTTGTCAGCCAGAGTCCCTTTGTGTTGGCCTGAACTTCAAAGAAGTAGATACCAAACAGGACAGGACCCAGGACCGAACCCTGTGGGACTCCACTCGTGACTGGTTGTCAGTCTGACTTGGAGTCAGCTACTTTCACACTGTGGGTTCTGTCTGTGAGCCAGTTTGAAATCCTCCTAGTGATATACAGGTTAATACCTAGCTTAGTGAGTTTTTCTTTGATTCCTGAGTGGGGAATGGCATCAAAGGCCTTGGCCAGATCAAGGTAGGCTGTATGAACCACCTTGCCTTCATCCACATCTCTAGTGACTGACTCAAAGACGTCGACCAGGTTGAGCAGGCATGATCTACCATTCACAAAACCAAACTCTGTGGGATCCAGAGTTTGGAGATTCCCTATATCCTTGTTTATTAGGTCCATGATGATGCGTTCCATAGCTTTGTATATCAGACTCATCAGGCTAATCGGGCGATAGTTCTCAGGGTCTGTAATCGCTCCTCCTTTGTGGAGAGGGATGACTGTAGCAGTGCGCTATTCAGTAGGGACAAATCCTGAGGTGAGGCTATGATTGAATGGGGCACACAGGTGAGGTGCCAGTTCACTCTGTAGTTCATGTAGAACACAGCCAGGGATATTGTCAAGTCCCATAGAAGCTGTATTCTTGGCCTTGGAGAGTGCTGTTTTAACTTGTGCAGCAGTAATACTGGGTGCCTGGCAATCTACTGGTATTGTGACTGATCCTTTGGGGGGGGGGGATAAAGTTGGCACTGAATCTGTCGGCCATTATATTGGCAATATCTGTTGGCTCGGTATAGGAGGTACCATTGTGTAGTAGCTCAGAGCAAATCTGGGTATTGTCATGGAGATTCTTTACATAACTATAGAAGGCCTTGTGGTTGTCTTTACTATTTGCAGCAATCCTGTTTTCATAGCTAGCTTTAGAGGATTTAATGAGGAATCACAACTTTTTGTTGAGGCTGATAAGGGAGTTTTTCCAGTCTTGGGATTTCACCTTATTCTGCATTAGTTTCCTCCTCCTGTTCTAGAGTTTGTTTATGACAGGGGACCACCAGACTGGATTCCTTTTTTGGAGGAGAGCATCTTGGTTCTATTGGGTATGGCAAAAGCAATGCATTTGTGTATGTGTTCGTACAGTGCACTGGTGTATGATTCGGTGGTCATGCAACTATTCTCCATTTGCATGGGTGCCATGAAGTTAACCACCTCTGTTTTTAGGAGCCCAAAGTTAGCTTTGGAGAAGTTTTTCATGGTGGTTACCTTTGTGGGGGTGGGGGGTGGGAGGGATGTGTATTTCCAAGCTGATTAGTTTGTGGTCGGATCTAACCAGGGAGGAGTAGACTCTTGGTGTAGAGCAACGATTGCCCATGTTAGTAATGACCAGGTCAAGGATGTTGCTACCTCTAGTGGGGGTAAAAACGAGCTGGTCCAGGGCATTGGAATCAATGAATTCCAGGAAACGTTGGGCAAGTTTATTGGTACATGAGTAGTTTTCCCAGTTAATGGCGGGGTAGTTGAAGTCACCCAGTATGAGAGTGTTAGGTTGAACCCTAATATTCTCCAGGGTGCTTAGGAATGTGGAGTGTGAGTCTTGGGACATCACTGGGGACCTATAGCAGGCTACGACCTGAATCGCTGTCTTGCCCAATGTTAGCTGCACCTGAAGTATCTCTGATGCATTATGTTGGGCTACCAGTATGGAGGTGTGCACATTATTTATGAATATGGAAACACTACCACCTTTGGAGCTTCGGTTCAAGATCTGGGGCAGAAAGGTGTGGAATGAGTTATAGCCTGGTAGTGCAGGAGTGCTTTCTTCTGCTTTAAACCAGGTGTCTGTTACAGCACAAATGTCGATTGTTCTCCATTTTAAGGAGTGCTTCGAGTGATTTAGACTTCTAGCATTGAGCAGCATGATCCTCAGATTGCATTTGTTTGTAGCTGTTACAGTGGTAATTTGGTCTTTGGAACACCGCCTAAAAAGACACTATAGGGGTGGCAAAAGCCTTGGCCAGTATCCGAAAGCCCAGGGGTGACAAATGCAGGCCATCTCTGGCAAAGTGTGGAGAGATCTGTTAATCATGTCATCCCAGGCAGACAGATACTGGATCCCCTTAGAATGACACCAGAAATTTAGCCAATTGTTGAAATCAGTCATTTTCTGCTTGTACTGTGGTATCATTCTGGGTGATGGGAGGATGCTGCTCAGGGCTAGGGTCATACCAGCCTAGGCTACATAATCCAAGAGCTCCTCCATGTCTCTTTTCATGTAGTCCAGGGAGGTACGTCTCAGATCATTCACACCCACATGTACAATGACAGAGTCATATTTGTACCTGTTGTTGAGGGACCTGTGTGTGTGCGTTATGTGGCAGATCCTGGCACCTGACAGGCAGCTGACTGTTACTTTCTTCTTATTCAACCTAGTGAGAGGGACATCAGTGTGCCTCACTATTAAGTCACCTATGACTAGTGTATTGGGGATGCCATTTTGCCTTAGGGGCTTTGGTTGAGTGGCACACTGTTTAGGAGAGTTATGTATCTCATGATTAGTGTTGTGTGTGTGCGTTATGTGGCAGATCCTGGCACCTGACAGGCAGCTGACTGTTACGTTCTTCTTATTCAACCTAGTGAGAGGGACATCAGTGTGCCTCACTATTAAGTCACCTATGACTAGTGTATTGGGGATGCCATTTTGCCTTAGGGGCTTTGGTTGAGTGGCACACTGTTTAGGAGAGTTATGTATCTCATGATTAGTGTTGTCTTGTGGTGGTCGAGTGCGTTTCTGTCTTGGAGGTCTCTACTGTTTGGGTAGATTTTTATTGAGAACCTCCATGAAGGTGGGTGTGTGGTTTGTGTTTTTATGTGAAGGGAGCGCTGGTGTGTGTTCTGGAGGGCTATGTGTTCCATGTGGTGTGGTGCAAGTGTTGACCTTCTCCTCTTGACCAGCTATTCCGGTCTGGGCTGGAGAGTGCGTGTCTTCCAGTTTGGATATATAAATGCATCTCTTGCAAGTCTGAGTGTTGGGAGGTAAGAGGAGAGGGTTGTCAGTGTACATGAGGCAGTTGCTACATTGCCTCACGATGCCCAAGTTCACCAGGTTAATAGGAGAAAGCACAGGGAACTGACCTTTAGACATGCCTGGAGGAGTGGGCATTAATAATAAGTACTGGAGCTGTTTCCTTGTAGAACGTTTAGTGTTGGTAGCACTTTGTGTGCTACAATAATTGCTACAGGAAGTCCGGTAAAGTGCTAGACTAATGGGGTCTATAACAGATAACTGAACTTTCAAAAGTTCGACTGTCGTATGGTCGACACCATATGATCAAACTTATAAAAGTTTGAATATCTAATAAAAAAAAAATAAACTACACAAATAACCTACCTGAACATTTTAAGCAGGGGGCAAGTGCCCCTACCCCCCCACACTCTTTAAATATACTGACTCCTAGATCGCACTACAGTGCAGAAAAGGGAAATCTTCCCATTCTGCGCTATATGGAGATCTCCGTTAAAATGTTCGAACTTTCAAAAATTCACTTATATGGTGCCGACTGTATGACACTCGAACTTTTGAAAGTTTGATTATCTAATATAGACCTGACTAATAAGCTAGTAAAAGTGCAGGAGAGGAGAGAACTAGCAGAGCTTAGTACCGTTCAGAAGCTTACAAACAGTCCTGGATACAGCAAATCTGTATCTTGACTAGACTAGTTACAGGAAAGGTGGGAATCAAGTGCAAATGCGGGCTTTTAAACCAGAAAGTTGATAGAGATGGAAAACTGTTCAAATGGGCTATAAACTACAATTTCTGGGCCAGAAACCATTTCTGTTGTGGTAGATAGGCTACCTAGTGCTTACCACTCCCACTGATAAGCTAGAAGACTTCCCTCCAACGCAGAAAGGCTTGGGTGTCTCAGAAGCTTACATACAGTCCTGGATACAGCAAATCTGTATCTGGACTAGACTAGTTACAGGAAAGGTGGGAAAAGTGCAAATGCGGGATATTAAACCAGAAAGTTGAAAGATATGAAAAAACTGCCCAAATGGCCAATAAACTACAATTTCTGGGTCAGAAACCACTCCTCTTGTGGTAGATAGGCTACCTAGTGCTTACCACTCCCACTAACAAGCTGTAAGCTTTCAAAAGTAACCAAACAGAAAATGCACCTTAGAAATAAACATTGGGCCAAATGGAGAATGACTAAAAACCCCGTTGACCAACAAACCATTAGACAGTTAAGAAATTACACTAAGAAAGCTATACTCTCTGATAAAAGAAATTACTACCAACAATTCCAACAAACTAATTAAAATAACCCTCAAAAATTCTGGACTAGCATTAATCAATTACTCCACCCAGGTCATTCCTCCACACCTAACCCTCAAAATACTGATCATACTAATCCCATGAATATAGCCAATACAATTAATACCTTCTTTACTAATACTATCCAAACACTAGCTAGTCAGTTATCACCAAATAGATTTACTCTGCCTTCCTATAACTCTACCTCACCCCCTCCTTTTCACTTGAAACCTGTACCAACTACATATATTCTAACCCTTATACAAAAACTAAAACCATGCTCTCCCTCAGCAGATCAACTACCTGCTGATTTCCTACGGTTATCAGCCAAAGCTTTAGCTTATCCTATTTCCATTCTGATCAATAGGACTATTACTGAAGGTCACATACCTAACTTATGGAAAGTCTCTCATATTATCCCCCTCCATAAAGGTGGAAACTCCTATGAGCTCTCCAACTACCGCCCTATTGCCCTTCTTTCACCCTTGGCAAAGATCACGGAGAAATTTATCCAGAGGCAATTTCTTGACCACTTAACTCAAAATAACTTACTTTCCAGCTCTCAACATGGTTTCAGACCTTCACATAGCACCACCACTGCCCTTCTTTCCTTTACAGATTGCATAAACAAAAACCGTAACCTTAATAACCTTTCTTCAGCACTATTCATTGACCTGTCCAAAGCATTTGACATGGTCAATCATCAGATTCTCATTAACATACTCAAATCCCTATCTTTCTATGCACCTACCATAAAATGGTTCCAATCCTACCTAGATAAAAGACAACAGGCAGTAATTTGGCATAAGACTCTTTCTAGTCTACAACCAGTTACCCTAGGTGTCCCTCAAGGGTCCATACTAGGACCTCTCCTCTTCTCAATATTTATTAATGACCTTCATCTAGCCATCCCCCAAGCCACATGCATACAATATGCTGATGACTCCACACTAATATGCTCAACCAAATCCACATATGAACTCCTCTCTCTTAACCAGAAGACATTTAACACAGTTGAACAATGGTTTACACAGCATTGCTTATTTTGAACCCCAAAAAAACTAAACTCCTCCTCTTTAATCCGACTCACTAATCCTCTCCACTTGATTTCTCAGTTGCATCTACCAATGGTATCATTATATCACCCGAGCCAACCACCAAACTATTAGGTATCACCATAGATAACAGTCTGAACTTTGGCACCCATATCAACAATACAATAAAAACTGTCAACAAAAAACTTGGCTCCCTCTATAGGATTAAACCTTACCTTTCCCATACAGCTAGAACAACCATAGCTCACACTCATCTCATCTCTACTCTCCTCTATGCCTCACCTATTTTTACTAACCTTTCAAAAAATAACCTCAGTAAACAGGAAACTTCCTACAATAACATCGCTAGATTTGCAACAAGAAACCCTTACAGAACCCACCACTGCATAAATATAAAGCAGCTACGATGGTTTGAACTACAAAACGTGATTAAATTCCATCAACTAACCATTGCCCATAAAACTCTCTATAAACCATTCAGTACTCCTATTTTATCTACCCTCATCACTCCATATACAAATCTGAAATCACTACGTTCCTCACATAAAAATCTTCTACATACCTCTAAACCTAACAACAAGGCTGGTGAATCTCTTTTCTCTAATGCTGTTGGAAAAACTTGGAATCTTCTCCCTAGTAACCTTTCCTCTCTTCCCTCTCCATCACTCTTCAAAAATAGACTGAAACTCTACCTTACAACACACTGGTTGTGCCCCTGTACTAAACCTGACTAGGCATCTATCCATCAGATTAAACTTAGCTCTGCTTATCCCAGACTACTTATAAGCTTCTACATATTCTATTATAGATTTTTTTTCTCTTTATCTACTCTGTGTCTAGATTTATTCTCTTAAAATACACTGTGTCTAGTCTCTCTAAATACAAAGTTTTCTCTTATACAAATTTTTATTAGGAAATGTGTTCGAATGGCTAACCATAGCTGAAATGTACCATGATTCCTGTTTTACCGAAATGCAACAAAATGTAATTGAATGTGATTAGTATCTGTCAATTTAGCTGTATTTGTAAATGTCTCATATTATAAATGATATTGTGTTTTATTTTTCTGTGTTTGTTGGAGCTTTTCTCCTCGGTCCTCCACTGAAAATGGACATATATCCAGTTGGACTAGCCCGATCAACAAATGTAAAATAAATAAAATAAATACATAAATAAGGCTTCCCTCCAACACAGAAAGGCTTGGGGGGGCTCAGAAACTTACAAACAGCCGTGGATACAGCAAATTTTATCTGGGCTAGACTAGTTACAGGAAAAGCAGGAAAAAAGCTTACATTTTTTTTTTACAGAGAAGCAGCTAAAACAGCACTAAAAACAATTCAAGTGCAGTACAAGCTAGCACACTTGAGTGTGTAGCAGTATTAAAGCAAATACAGTTTAGATAAATGCAATTTATTCAAACTGTATTCTGAATTGAATTCAGTTATTGTTTTATTCAACTTCCCAGTAAGTGCTTTCTCTTCAGCTTTTCTAGCTGATTTTCTTTCAGGTTCTCTACATTTCTTCTTTGCTGGCATCCAGGTAGTGTATTTACTAGCCAGTAACCAAAGTTTACTCAAACTGATAATATCTCTGGGTCTTATTTCTTAGTTTATTTTTTCACAATGGGAGAGCTGAAATCAAACTGTTGCTCAGCATGCAGCTATCTTGGAAGTCTTCTTTGTTGATACATTATTTTTTTAACACCGTTGTTGAATTATCACTTGTAACACAGACAAACTTACATTTAAATAAAAGTAATCAAACGATATTAACAAGTTCATATTTATAAATGTTATACATCACATATATTATATATCATATAATCAAAGCAACATTACATAAATTGTTCAATTTCTGTCTTCTCTGAAACCCCATTCCTACTCCAAAACATTTTTCTGCATGTATTGTTCCCATAATTTCTTTCTTTTCTATAGAATTTACTCCTACCCTTTTCTAAAGGTCCCACTTCCTGTTATTTTATCTGTGCTACAATATTCATTACTTCAAGTATAGTTGATTTAGATTTTGATTTCCATTTTCTAGTAATTGTGGGGGTTTTTTGCAGCCTCCAGAATTAAACTTAATAAGAAGGCTTTAGATTCTGTATCCATCTGCTGATACGATACATTCTTAACCAACGAAAGCAGGAAATAAAGTGCTTGAACTAAAACCTCTCAAAATAATACAAAAAGAGCACTTGGAAGCCATGCCAGGCTGTATAGTTTAATTCCTTTTAATAGTTCACAGTTTACACATATATGGCAAACAAGCACACACAAATGCACACAAATTAAAATGCGTTTTCATCCACATAAAGACTTAATCAGATGAATGCATACCTCTAAATTCCATCCTATTTATATTACAAACAGTCAAAATCAACCAATCAGGAAGAAAAAAACAATTAGTATGAATTTAAAGAGCGGAATAACAAATATAAATTCTAATACATTATCCACATAAAACATATATTAACTTAAAATAAATGATCATAAAAGCATTGTTCATTAACATATTACCATTGTTGTTTTCTAGAATATTTTTAATATTCTGCCCTTTCTTGTATATACACTTAAAAGTTTTTTTTAAAAAATCACCTCCAAATCAGAGGTACTACTAAATATATCCCACTCTCTTTCTAAAATCCCCCTTATCACAGCTGAGTCCCCATTTAAATCAGTAACAAAAGCGTCATCAAATTCATTGCTTATTCTATTTAACCCATCACCTATATCTTTACTGGATGGAATTTCCTTGCCTAAAATTTGTGCAAATCTGCCCTTTCTACTTTCTAAAACTTCTTGTTCAATTTCTTTAATTAAATTCTCTGGGTAACCTCTCTTCTTAAACATGTTGAACAAAAAATCCACATTCTTCTAAAAAATCACTGTCCTTTCTAGTCATTCTACACCCTCGCACATATTGTCCCTTAACTACTCCCCTTTTCTGGTGCAAAGGGTGTGCACTACTATAAAACAAATATGAGTTCGAAAATGTGTCCTTTCTGTACACAAACACATCTGACACAGATATACATAAACACATCTGACACAGATATCCTCCAGAAGGGCCTCACAGAAATGGATAACTGGTGCCAGAGCCATGGCCTGAAGTTAAACGCCAAAAAATGCATAGTCATACCCTTTGGGAAAAACAAGGCTACCCCTAGCTACCATATAGGTGGCAATCCACTGAGCACAGAAAAAGTCATCAGAGATCTGGGGACCCAGGTTGACAGTAGCCTTTCGTTTGACACTCATGTTGCTAAAGTAGTTAGGAAAACCTTCTATATCACCCACCTGATCATGAAGGGATTCACATCTAGATCAAGGGAGGTCATCGTCCCCTGTACTCATCACTTATTAGACCTATGATTGAGTACAATGCCCGTTCGGAATGTATCTGACCAGACACCTGCTGCAGCTTGAAAGGCCCCAAAAGTTCCTCACCAAAAGGATAAAGGGTCTCAAAATATGTCTTATGCTGCCCGACTGAAAGAACTCCAGCTCTATTCAGTCTCATACCGCTTGCTCAGAGGTGACCTGTGCCTGACATATAAGGCCATGTCAAACCCAGATTTGATGAATATGCTTCACCTCAAAAATCTAGATCCCTCAGAACCACAAGGCGGAGACTTAAACCTTGACACGGTTATAAATAGAACGTGCTGGAGGGACAGATTCATCACCCAGAGACTCCCTATGCTGTGGAACAAAATCCCGGTACATGTGAGGCAGAGCACCTCTCTGGTCTTGTTCAAGAGGAATCTTGACCAATGGATGGGAGATTGCAGATATACCCCAGGGATTACTTCAGCGTCACTGCTTGACAGAGGCACAGCAAAATGATAGGCATAGTTTTTATTCAAACTAAAGGGGTGGCGAAAGCCACATAACTATGGGCTAGGCTTATAAATGCCCTTGGGCAGATAGCCTAGTATGAACCTATGAACCTATGAACCTATGAACACTGTTGAAGTAAAACTGCCCTCTTCCTTTTTAATAGTTATATCCAAACAGTTCATCACCTCATGGTCTATTTTATAAGTAAATTTTAAAAAAGAGGTGGTGTCAGAGATGTAGTTAAAAATTCCAAAAATCTTTCTTCTGTATCTACCCAAAAAAGACAGATGTCATGCTGGTCCTACTGGAATTTAATTAAAGAAATTGAACAAGAAGTTTTAGAAGGTAGAAAGGGCAGATTTGCACAAATTTTAGGCAAGGAAATTCCATCCAGTAAAGATATAGGTGATAGGTTAAATAGAATAAGCAATGAATTTGATGACACTTTTGTTACTGATTTAAATGGGGATTCAGCTGTGATAAGGGGGATTTTAGAAAGAGAGTGGGATAGATTTAGTAGTACCTCTGATTTGGAGGTGATTTTTTAAAAAAAACTTTTAAGTGTATATACAAGAAAGGGCAGAATATTAAAAATATTCTAGAAAACAA
Organism: Protopterus annectens; assembly: GCF_019279795.1. Classification (NCBI taxonomy): domain Eukaryota; kingdom Metazoa; phylum Chordata; order Ceratodontiformes; family Protopteridae; genus Protopterus; species Protopterus annectens. The sequence goes on from NC_056741.1 coordinate 405,322,281, forward strand.
CAATGGTAATAAAATTGTTCACAAGGATGGAAATGTGGGCACTTATATATGTGGCCGTTGTCCACAGTACCCGTTCATCTATAAAGGAGAAACTGTATATTTAGTTAGTAGGGACAGACTGGTTAATAGTAGATGTTTTGCGAATTGTAACACAAGTGAACTAGTATATTTAGCAATGTGTGATAAGTGTTCGTCATTTCATACAGGCAAAACAGAAAGGAAATTAAGAAATAGAGTCTACGAACATGACTATGACATAAGGAATAAATGTACTGATGCATTTTATAAACACAAATTGATTTGTCAAGATGGCTGCTATCATTTTTTTATGTTGGAAGTACTACATAGGTTCATAGGTAGGTACTAGGCTATCGGCCCTGGGGCCTATACAAGCCCAGCCAAAAAGGTACCCTGGCTTTTGCCACCCAAGAAAATTATTTTCCTGTGCCACTGTCGAGCAGAGCCACAGAGGTGATCCCGGGGTGAATTTCCTATTTCCCATCCAATCATCAAGATTTTTCTTGAAGAGTGCTAATGAGGAGCTTTGTTTGATATAGATAGGTAGTTTATTCCAGAGTATGGAAAGTCTCTGGGACAGGAATCTATCCCTCCGGCATGTTCTGTTTATTGTGGTGACAAGGTTTAGGTCCCTAGAGCGTGTAGCTCGGAGGGATTGGGATTTCTTTAAGTGGAGCATGTCCAACAGCTCTGGGTTTGACATAGCTTTGTATGTTAGGCAGAGATCACCTCTGAGTAGGTGATATGTGATGGAGTAAAGCTGGAGTTTTTTGAGACGGTCTGCATAGGGCATCTGTTTGAGGCCGGAAATCCTCTATGTGAGGTATTTCTGCAGCCTTTCCAGTTGTTGTAGATGTCTTGTGAGGTACATACCAAAAGGGGCATTGTATTCTATAATGGGTCTAATGAGTGATGAGTAGAGGGGAACAATGACCTCTTTTTTTCTGGATGAGAAACCTTTTGTGATGAGGTGTGCCACGTAGAAGGATTTCCTGACTGTGGCGATGTGATTATCAAAGGAGAGACTACTGTCCATCTGTGTTCCAAGGTCTCTTATCACACTTTCAGTGTTAAGTATACTACCGCCTACGTTGTAGCTCATGGGTACAGAGTTTTTACCAAAGGGGATGACAATGCACTTTTTGGCATTGAGCTTGAGGCCATGGCTTTGACACCAGGCATCTGTCTCAGTGAGGCCCTTTTGTAGGATGTCCACATCGTTAGGAGTTTCGATTATGGCTCCTAGTTTGCAGTCATCTGTGAACTTCGTTAGCCAAAGACCTTCTGTGTTAGCCTGTACTTCAGAGAAGTAGATACCAAACAGGAGAGGACCCAGGACTGAACCCTGTGGTACTCCACTTGCCACTGGTTTGAAGTTGGATTTGGAGTCTGCTACTTTCACAGTGTGGGTTCTGTCAGTGAGCCAGTTGGCAACCCATCTTGTGACATAGGGATTTATACCTAGTTTAGTGAGTTTATCTATAATTCCAGAGTGGGGGATGGTGTCGAAAGCCTTGGCAAGATCTAGATAGGCTGTGTGAACTACCTTACCCTTGTCTACGGCTTTGGTGACTGCTTCAAAGAAGTCTATCAGGTTTAGGAGACATGATCTGCCTTTTACAAACCCAAACTGGGTGTGATCCAGAGTTTGGAGATTACCAATGTCTTTGTTTATAAGTTCCATGATGATACATTCCATGGCCTTGCAGGCCAGGCTCGTCAGGCTAATGGGGCGGTAGTTCCCGGGGTCCGTGTTGGCTCCCCCCTTGTGGAGTGGGATAACCGTTGCTGTGCGCCATTCAGCAGGCACAAAGCCTGAGGTGAGGCTATGACTGAACATGGTTCTTAGGTGGGGTGCCATTTCGTTCTGTAGCTCATGTAGAACGCAGCCTGGGATGTTGTCTGGTCCCATTGATGCTGTGTTCTTGGCTTTGGAGAGTGTGGTTTTTACCTGTGCAGCCATGATTACAGGAACTTTGCATTCTTCCGGTATAGAGATGGGCTCTTTAGGGGGTGAGAGGGGGGTAAAGTTAGTACTGAACCTATCTGCCAGGATGTTGGCAATATCAGTTGGGTCTGTATATTTAGTGCCATTGTGCTGTAACTCAGAGCAGATCTGAGTGTTGCCATTGAGATTCTTGACATAGCTATAGAATGCTTTGTGGTTGTCTTTAGAATCAGTGGTGATTTTGTTTTCGTAACTAGCTTTGGAGGATTTTATCAGGGATCTCAGCTTCTTACTGAGGCTGACCAGGGAGCTCCTCCACTCATGGGATTTTACTCTCTTTTTGCAAGAGTTTCTTCCTTTTGTTGTACAGTTTGTTTATGGCAGGGGACCACCAGATTGGCTTCCTTTTTTTGGAGGATAGCGTATTGGTTCTGTTTGGGATAGCACGATCCATGCACTCATGTAAGTGCTTATAAAGTGCAATTGTGTAGGATTCAGTAGTCGTAACTGTATTGTCCATCTGCATGGGTGTCATGAAGTTCACCACTTCTGTCTTAAGAAGCATGAAGTTGGCTTTGGAGAAATTTTTTACCATGGTTTCCTTAATGGGGGGTTGAGGCAGGATGTGGATATCTAGGGTAATTAGCTTATGGTCGGATCGGACCAATGAGGTGTTGACTTCAGGTGTGGAACACCGGTCACTCATATTGGTAATGACTAGATCTAGGATATTGTTGCCCTGGTGGGGGTGTGGATAAGTTGATCCAGGGCATTGGAGTTTATGAATTCCAGAAAGCATTGAGCGAAGGAGTTGGTACATGAGTAGTTTGCCCAGTTAATGGTGGGGTAGTTGAAATCGCCCATTATTAGGGTGTTTGGTTGAACCCTAATATTTTCCAGTACATCAAGAAAAGAGGAGTGGGAATCCTGGGGCATGGTGGGTGATCTGTAGCAAGCTACATTTTGGATTGCAGTTTTGCCCGGAGGTAGTTGCACTTGGATAACCTCGGCTGCATTATGCTGAGCAACTAGCCTGGAGGTGTGGATATCCTTAATGAATATGGACACACCTCCGCCTTTGGTGTTCGGTCCAGGTTACATGGCCGAAAGTGTGGTATGAGTTATAGCCTGGTAGTGCAGGGGTGCTCTCTGGAGCCTTGAACCAGGTCTCAGTCACTGCACAGATATCGATGTTCTCCATTTTAAGGAGTGCCTCGAGTGAGTGCATTTTGAGATTTAGACTTCTAGCATTGAGTAGCATCACCCTCAGTTTTTGCTTGCCTGTTCCTGTTATGGTGGTGAATTTGTCATTTGATCCTTGCCTAAAAAAGGCACTATAGGGGCGGCAAGAACCTTAGCCAGTATCCGGAATCCCAGGGGTGACAGGTGCAGGCCATCTCTGGCAAAGCATTGTGGTCTGTCAACCATGTCATCCCAGGTAGACAGATACTGGATCCCTTTAGAATGGCACCAGAAGCTTAGCCAATTGTTTAAGTCGATCATTTTGTCCTTGTACTGCGGCATCATTCTGGGTGATGGCAGAATGCTCCTCAGGGTTAGGGTCATACCTGCCTGGGCTACAAGATCGGAGAGCTCTTCCATGTCTCTTTTCATGTAGTCCAGGGAGGTACGTCTCAGGTCCTTCACACCCACATGGACAATGACAGAGTCATATTTGTACTTGTTGTGGAGTGACCTGAGTGCGTGGGTTATGTGGCGGATCCTGGCACCCGACAGGCAGCTGACAGTAACTTTCTCCTTGTTTAGCCTGATGAGTGGGACATCATTGTGCCTGACTATAGAGTCACCTATGACTAGTGTGTTGGGTACATTGTTTTGCCTTATTGGCTGTGGTTGAGTGGCACACTGAGTCTGCGGGCTATGTGTCATTTGGGTTGTGTTGGGGGTGGAGGTTGCTTGCATTTCTGCTTTGGAGGTCTCTGTTGCTTGAGCAGATTATTATTGAGAGCCTCCTCGAATGTTTTTGTGTTTCTATGTGTGGATTTTGGTGGTGTAGATTTAGTGAGACTTTGTGATGAGTGTGGTGTGGTGCAAGTGTTTACTTTCTCCTCTTGACTGTCAAGTTCAGTCTTAATTGGAGAGAGCTTTACATTAAAGACATTAGAGGGGGCCTATGGGAGACATGATTAGAATGTAGAGAACTTTTCTGGCAGTTGACTTTAGAAGCTACAAAGTCACCGGGTTTGAATGAATCAGTGTCACTGGCCCCTGTTCTAAAGTTAAGAGCATCAAAGATTTAACATTATTGCTATTTTTCTCTCTAGCCACTAGATGGTACATTAGGACAGGTATAGTGAATGAAAAGGCTGTGTGAATTTATTCAAGTTAATATTATGTTTTATGTGGATAATGCATTAGATTTTATATTTGTTATTCTGCTCTTTAAATTCATACTAATTGTTTTATCTTCCTGATTTGTTGATTTTGGCTGTTTTTAATATAAATAGGATGGAATATAGTGGTATGCATTCATCGGATGAAGTCTTTATGTGAACGGAAACGCATTTTATTTGTGAGCGTTTATGTGTGTTCATTTGGCACTTATACGTGTATACTGTGAACTAGTAAAAGGAATTAAATGATACATTCTTAAGGTTGCTGTGGTAGCCACTCCACTAAGATACAGTGGGCTTTCACAAGGCATTCTAGTTTTATGAAAAATGGAAGCATTGTTCTCATCACAGAAAGTGATGCAGCTGGCCAGCCATTTGGATAATGGTTGCTTGGAAACTGGCCTACTGTCCTTGCCTTTCATGAAAGATACAAAAGGTTTATCCAGCTGTTTGAGATCCTCTGTTCCTGGTACACTGTGACTGAACTGCATGTATCTGTGTGTGTGTGTGTGTGTGTGTGTGTGTGTGTGTGTGTGTGTGTGTGTGTGTGTGTGTGTGTGTGTGTGTGTGTGAGAGTGTGTATAAATATATATCCCTTAAGTGTAATAGTTGGTCCTAAGGCTTACCGTGCCCCTTTGAGAAACTGTGAAGGGTTTCTTACACATGAGGACTCTCAGTTCTGTTAATCTTATTGATGAGGTGGCAGCTACCAAGAATAGAGTATTACAACTAACACTGGGTAAGATGGCGATACAAGTCATAGCCTGCTACAGAACCCCAAACATGTCCTCAGATCCTAAGCACCCTGGAATCTATCAAGGTCCAACCCAATACTCTCATACTGGGTGACTTCAACTACCCTTCCTTCAACTGAGAAAACTATTCAAGTACCAATGTACATGCCCAACGCTTTCTGGAATTTATCAGTGCCAATGCCCCGGACAAGCTCATTCTGACCCCCACTAGAGGAAGCAACATCCTCGACCTGGTTATCACCAGCATGGCAGACCACTGCTCTACACCTATAGTTAATTCCTCCCTAGTTAAATCTGACCACAAACTGATCACCATGGAAATCTCCGTCTCACCTACACCCCCCCCCCGCTAAGGTGACTACCCTGAAAAACTTCTCTAAAGCCGATTTTGGGCTCCTAAAAACAGAGGTGGCTAACTTCTCGGCACCCATGCCAATGGAAAATAGCTGCATGACTACTGAATCATACACCAATGCACTGTACGAGAATATACACAAATGCACGGATCTTCCATACCAAATAGAACTAAGATGCTCTCCTCCAAAAAAACCTGGTGGTCCCCGGCCATCAATAAACTCTACAACAGAAGGAAGAAACTGTTGCAGAAACAAATGAAGTCACACGACCGGAAAACCTCCCTTATCAGTCTCAACAAAAAAATGAGATCCCTTATCAAATCCTCTAAAGCCAGCTATGAAGGCAGAATTGTAGCTGACACCAAAGACAACCACAAAGCCTTCTATAGCTATATCAAAAGCCTCAAAGGCAATACCCAGATCTGCTCTGAGTTATTGCATAATGGCACCTCCAATACTGAGCCAACAGGTATAGCCAACATACTGGCTGACAGATTCAGTGCCAACTTTACCCCACCCCCAAGGGCCCTATCACAATACCAGAAGAAAGCCTGGTACCCACCATTTCTGTGGCACAGGTAAAAGCTGCATTGTCCAAAGCCAAGAATACAGCATCCATGGGACCTGATAATATCCCTGGCTGCGTCCTACATGAGCTACAAAACAAACTGGTACCACACCTTTGTGCCCTGTTCAGTCACAGCCTTGCCTCAGGCTACATCCCTAATGAATGGTGCACTGCTACAGTCATCCCACTCCATAAAGGGGGAGCAACTACAGACCCTTGGAACTATTGCCCCATTAGCCTGACAAGTCTGATATGCAAAGCTATGGAGCGCATCATCATGGACCTGCTTAATAAAGATACAGGCAGTCTCCAAACTCTTGACCCCACACAGTTTGACTTTGTCAAGGGAAGATCCTGCCTGCTGAACCTGTTTGACTTCTTCGAGGCAATCACCAAGGCTATGGATGAGGGTAAGGAAGTGCACACAGCCTACCTCGACCTGGTCAAGGCCTTTGATACCATTCCCTACTCGGGTATCATTGATAAACTCACCAAACTAGGCATCAATCCTTACATCACTTGGTGGGTTGCATATTGGCTCACAGACAGGGCCAACAGAGTGAAAGTTGCGGATTCCAAGTCAGACTGCACATCAGTCACGACTGGAGTCCCACAGGGCTCGATCCTGGGCCCTCTCCTGTTTGGCATCTACTTCTCAGAAGTCCAGGCCAATGGCAGACCAAGTTTGCTGATGACTGCAAGCTAGGAGTCATTATCAACTCCCCAAGTGATGCAGGAATCCTACAAAATGGCCTCTCTGAGACCAATGACTGGTGTCGGAACCATGGCCTGAAGCTTAACACCAAAAAATGCGTTATCATTCCCTTTGGAAAAAACTCAGTTCCCACGAATTACCACATTGATGGGGGCTCACTGAACCCTGAAGGGGTCATAAGAGATCTGGGCACCCAGGTCAACAACCACCTCACCTTCAACCACCACATTGCCACGGTGGTCAGAAAGTCCTTCTACATGGCACATCTTATAACCAAAGATTTTGCATCCAGGAAGAAAGACTTCATCATCCCTCATTAGACCAGTCATCAAATATAACACCCCATTTGGCATGTACCTGACCAGACACCTACAACAGCTGGAGAGTCTACAAAAGTACCTTACAAAAAGGATCCTAGGCTTTAAACACATGTCCTACATGGAGAGACTCAAGAAACTTCAGCTGTTCTCAGTCTCTTATCATCTACTTAGAGGTGATCTCTGCTTGACTTACAAAGCCATGTCCGACCCAGCCCTACTTGAAATGCTTCACCTAAAGAAATCCCAACCTCCCTGTGCCACACGCTCCAGAGATCACAACCTCATTACCACAATTAACAGAACACGCTGGAGGGACAGGTTCATCTCCCAAAGACTGCCCATACTCTGGAATAAGCTTCCCATTCATGTCAAGCAGAACACCACGCTGGCCCTCTTCAACAGAAATGTTGATGAGTAGATGGGTAACAGAAAGTTCACGTTAGGGATCATTCCAGTTGCTGTACTGGATAGGGGCACTGTGAACTAATATTGGGTGGCATGGTGCTTGGGCAATTTTTTTGGGCTAGGCTTGTAAATGCTCCAGGGCCATTAGCCTAGTACACACCTATGAACCTATGGAAGACAGCAGAATACCATAAAGAACCTTGGTTCAACAGAGCCAATATTACCTTTTCCATTGCAAAACTGACACTGATTGGGGAGGCACATTTTCTAGGGTGCTTCAAATAAAGAAATTCCTTCAAACCTGCTTTACAGTAGCATATGTCAGTAGAGGGATTCCAAAGGGAGACATTTAGCAATAGCTGAAACATGTACCACAACAAGTGACTAGGACAGGCTTGTTCTGAAAATAAAACCACTAAGTACTGTAGAACTTTTGGTTTGTCTATCCTCCAGAGACATCATCTTCCTAGACTCATACCATATGCAAAAACTTTTCACTTTGAACAAATAATATTTCTAATGCTGGGTTTTCTGGACTCCTGCATTATGTGCTATACTTCCTCAAAGACTAAGATTAGCACTTAAAGGGTATCAGGCTAACAGGATCCACAGTTGACAAGCCAAGATTCTTCTAATTTGGGTATACTAATGCTTTTCTCTCTTGGTCAGGATGATGTAAACAGAATCTTAGTTGTTTTATTCACAGAAAGCTATTAAAATCATTTTGACTTTGGATTCCCAGGATGGTGATTGTCTTTAAAGCACACTAACTAGAGCTCTCCCAGTGTGAAAACAGAGATTAAAAAAGTTGATGAAAGTCATACATTTGGGAGAATTTCAGAGTTACTGACTAGTAAATGCACTTCCTGAATGTCAGCAAAGAAATTAATCAAGGAACAAATGATGCATAAGTCCAGTAATGTATACTATGCATGAAGAAATAGCTGTTTTTCCAAGTGGTAGCTGACTTGATTATAAACAGTAAGCCATTAACAACTTAAAGTAGCACATCACAGCATGACACAAACAACTCTGAATTATAAGTGTAAAGTTTTAAATAGTGTTGAGATCTGAAGATGTGTGGGGCTGTACTATGAGAGCATGTTGACCTGCTCATATAAATATGCACATTGCTACTTTCGTTTTTATTTTTATTTTTTTAATTTTTAAGTATCAGTTTCTTCTTGGTATGCAGAGTGTCTCTTACAAGAATAGACTTAAACTGTAGATTTAGTCAAGGGTTGTGTTTTTTTTTTCATTTCTGTAAGGTAAGCATGTTAAATAATAAAAGCAAAGTGAAGATTGTAAGACTGGTTGGGATTTTCTATATTTTCTATAAATAGATGCCTTAGCAGAGAGTAAGTGTCTAACTTGCTTATGAAGATCGATAAAAGCTTAATGGGTGCATTTGATAAGGAAGGAATGAAGAGATGTTCATGAACTTCACTGTGTGACCTCTTTAGTGGATCTCTTAGAGGGACAATCGTTTCCTCTTAGAAGGACAATAAAGTCAATTTTTGAGAGAGATGTAGTTAAAATTTCCTTTCACAAGACATCAGTGAATTTTCTCAAGGAGACCGTTTTAAGTAAAAGCTTAACTGAATATATGCAGTTTGTTTTCTGCACTTTGGAGGAGAACCACATTGAAATTAAAGAATCCATAATGTTTGTATGTGTAACCCCTGGCAAAGTGTATCTCTGCATGAGTACCCCAATTGTTGGAGTAGGTGCCAGTGCAAATAGTTGATATGGTGAAGCTTGGGATTCCAGGAATTTGTTCTTTTAATTGTGTATATATTTTTTTATTATATTTTTAAAGGGATTCGGGGAAATATAAAGTGAAATGAACTGTTTGAAGAATGAGAAATATGCTCTAACCAATGTCATGTTAGATCATAATTGCAAAGTATGGATCAGGTGCTAGTAAGAACAATATATATTACTAGAAGTGGCATACATTATAAGTGGTTGTAACTTTAATATACCAGAATAGCTGCTTTGTCAACTTTAACACAGAGTATAAATACCCTTACAGGCATAGAAAAAATGCTGAAACTGTCATGTTGCTGAAGATACATTTGGATAGAAATGAATATATGAGTATAACAGAAGACAATTTTGGTGCAGATACATGACTGTATATCAGGAACAAAGGAAAAGAAGTATGTTATTTTATTGGTAAGAGGAGATGCTCCAAATGTTGTAGAAGAGGAAAAAAGACAATAATGGGAGATATCCGCCAGTGAGGGGATATGGCAAGGGAAAAAATTACCTTGGCATGCATCTATAGCCCCCTAAAACTGCAGTTATAGATCTTAAAAAAAAATATGGGAGAAATAACTTTCCAGCAGGGCATTGTATTTCGAGGTGGTGATTGGAGTTTAGTTTGTAGTGCTGAATTATGTGTCAAGGGGCTCTAGTCGGGAAACTATAACTAGAGAAGGTAGATTTTTTAAGTAGTATATGAAATTATTGGTATGGAGGATGTTGTTTCAGAAGCAGCTGTTCAGAGGGAATTTACATATTATTCTCCATACAGTATTTGGGAATAAAACTATATGTCACAGAAGCATGTGCATTTTATTGAATATACTGAGACCCATCCAGTAATGATATCTAAACATGTGCATATAACAGGTAAGATAAAGATGCAAGAAATTAAAATAAAAGAAAGGCATTGGCATTTCTCCTCATATTTATTAAGCACAAGAGGAATTTTGTAAATGGGTGATGAGTCAACAGTTGTTAGGGTACATAGAAATCATTCTAGAGGGACTGGATTGGGATATAATGAAGATGAATTATAGAAGTATAGTGGAATTAATGAAGAAATGGATATGGGAGATATGGGTAACAATCTATTTGGAAAGACTGGGAAAACTTAAAAAATGTTGCAAAGGAGTGGGAAGCACCCAATCAAGAAAAGAAACAACTGCAGCGTGATAAGATCAAAATAAGGGAGCATTTTGACAAAATGCACAAGTTTAGGAAAACTGCAGTTAAACTAACTGTTTTTGACAATAATCACAGAGCACAGAATTTTTTGGCATACAGTCATAGGTATCAGAAAGTGGAAATAACTGTGGCAAAACTAAAGGACAAATAAAATATGATGTATAATCAAACAACTGGGTGTACACCAGGGTTCAGCTCTGAGCCCACTGCTGTTCATACTGGTAATGGACTACATCAGCAAACAGGTTGGAGGGGTCAGAGCAACAAAGCTGCTGTATGCAGACAATGTGGCAGTACAGGCAGACTCTGATCTAGAACTTCAGCAAAGGATAGGAGAATGAAATGCAAATCCGAAGGCACATGGGATGAAACTAAGCCCAGATAAGACAGTGGTAATGGCAGCAGATTGGGCAAATCAGAAGAAGCTGAGAATAGAGATAGATGGGAAGGTAGTGGAACAGGTAAACAGCTTCAAGTATCTGGGAGGGGTGGTTGAGGAGAAGGGTAGTCTGAATGAAGAGGTCAAAGCTAGAATCAGAGGGGCTGCAGCCAACTGGCATAGAGTATCAGGTGTAGTATATGACAGAAGAATGCCAAAGAAGCTGAAAAGTAAGGTGTACAAGACAGTGGTGCGACCAGTACTACTGTATGGTACAGAAAACTGGGCAGTAAAGGCAGAACAGTTGAAGAAGCTAGAGGTGATGGAAATGAAGTGCCTGAGAAAGGTGGTAGGATGCACACTGCGGGACAGGTGAAGAAATGAGGACATAAGAGCAGAAGCCAAAGTAGCTCCAATTGCAGAAAAGATCAAAGAGAACAGATTACGATGGTATGGGAACATGTGTAGAAAAGTAGAAGACAATCTGGTGAGGGAGATTTGGGACAGACAGGAAGAAGGTAAGAGGAAGCGAGGGCATCCAGCAAAGAGGTGGATGGATTGTGTGAAAGAAGATCTGCGACAGTCAGGCATGAGTGTTGAAGAAGGCAGGAGAGTGGCACTGAATCGAGAGAGTTGGCGACAGTTAATACGATACCCCGACCCCATGTAAATGGGAAAAAGGGATGATGATGATGATGATGATGATGAATCAAGCAACTGGGAAATCTCCAGGAATGGATGGAATTCCCAAAGACATTTGCAAATTAGTGGAAAGGATGCAGTCAAAGATTAGGAACACACTGTTAATGTTTGAAGAGGGTGAAAATACCTACATTGTGGAAAAAGGTAGTGGTCATAGATTTACCAAAGAAAGGCAAGGATCCTGCAGACCCTGCCTCATGTAGACCAGTTCTGATTATACATCACAATTACAAAGTGTTTATGTCTAAGAGAATGGCATAAATGTTACGCTGATAGTTATGGGTCAGTTTGGTTTTGTAGAAGAGGTACAAACATTTGACAACAGAAATAGAATGATGATTATTCATAGGGGAATTGGAATATAGAAAACACTCATTATTGTATTGCAAAGAAAGCATTTGATAGGGTTTGTTGAGAAATCATGATAAGGGCAATGTCAGCATTTGCATTCCCAAATAATATAATTTATTTACTTGAATTTGTTATTTTGAGTAGATCACTGATGTCTTGGATGATTTTTATGGTCAGTTCAGAGAAAGACTCAAAACAAAACAAAAATGTCTTCTAGCTTGTTAATATACCAAAACACTTGTTCCCATAATGAGTGTCCAGGCTGTTCATAAAAAATATCTAAACTTGTACTTGCTTTAAAGTAATTTGGTAGTCTGTTCCATGCATCAGCTCCTCTGTCAGAGAATCAGTTAGTACACTTCTCATTCCTATAGAATATTCTACATGGGTTGTCTGATGATTCTCTAGTACTTTTTATAACCCAAAACATTCCCAGAGGTAGTTGTCTCTAAAAACCCTATATACATTAATTAATCTCCTCTTAGATATCTGTAAGAGACACTGTACAAGTTCAGATATTTTAGTCTTCTATAATAACTTAAATTTTCACATCCATGGATGCCCTTGGTATATTTCCACTGTCCTCTTTCCAGTTTACTAATGCTTATTTTCTTATACGGTTTCTGTATTGTTATTCCATACTCAAGTTTGGTTCTAATGAAACTAACAAACAATGATTTCATCATTTTTGATTTCATAGACTTTATAAATCTTTTTATACAACCTATACCTCTATAACTATCATTATACAATGACCTCCCATTAATATTCCAAAAACGTGCACGCTGATTGGTCAGCGTGCACGTTGTAAATCAAAGACTTGTACTAATGGAAAAAGGTCCGGTTGCCCGGACTTTTTCCATTAGTATAAGTCTTTTTTTTTTTTTGGACAGCAACGGAGAACGGAAGAGCTCCGTTGCTGTTATCTCACTTTGTTAAATGAGTTTAACATAGCGACATATCTTAAAAAAAAGCAACGGAGATCTTCCTTTCTCCGTTGCTTTTTTTAAAGCTGTCTCGCTATGTTAAACTTGCATAGTGAGACAGCTTTAAAAAAAGCAACGGAGAAAGTAAGATCTCCGTTGCTTTTTTTTAAAGCTATCTCGCTATGTTAAAAGAGTTTAACATAGCGAGATAAGTTTTTAAAAGCAACGAAGATCTTCCTTTCTCCGTTGCTTCCACACACACAGTTCTGATGTACTGCGTAACCATATGCATGTACAATACATCAGAACTGCCACAGAATACTGGACAGCTGTGGAAGGGCAGCAAGGAGGCATTATACAATGCCATTATTTAAGAAAAGTAAGTATTTTTTTTCTTAAATAATGTCATTGTATAATAGCAATAACCCACTTCTGGGTGTGGGTAATGCTGGATTTACCCACGGTTGTATTTGTTTGGCCACTCGGGCTTTGCCCTCATGACCAAACCACACCAACCATGGTTAAATCCAGCATTATCCACACCCAGGCATGGGTTATTGCTTAATTATACAACGACCCCCCAATTTAACATAGCGAGACAGCTTTAAAAAAAGCAAAGGAGAAAGGAAGATCTCCGTTGCTTTTTTTAAAGCTGTCTCGCTATGTTAAACTCCTTTAAAAAAAGGAGACACTTTCTAAGGCAACGGAGAAAGCAAGATCTCCGTTGCTTTTTAGAAAGTGTCTCACTATGTTAAAGGAGTTTAACATAGCAAGGCAGCTTTTAAAAAAGCAATGTTGCTTTTTTTAAAGCTGTCTCGCTATGTTAAACTCCTTTAACATAGCGAGACACTTTCTAAAAAGCAAAGGAGATCTTCCTTTCTCCATTGCTTCCACCCACAGCTCTGATGTACTGCATAATTATACGCATGCGCAGTACATCAGAACTGCCGCAGAGTACCGGACAGCTGCGGAAGGGCAGCAAGGAGGCATTCTCCAATGCCATTATTTAAGAAAAGTAAGTATTTTTTTTCTTAAATAATGTCATTGTATAATAGCAATAACCCACTTCTGGGTGTGGGTAATGCTGGATTTACCCACGGTTGTCTTTGTTTGGCCACTCTGGCTTCGCCCTCGTGACCAAACCACGCCAACCATGGGAAAATCCAGCATTACCCACACCGAGGCGTGGGTTATTGCTTAATTATACAATGACCCCCCAGTTTAACTTAGTGAGACAGCTTTAAAAAAAGCAACGGAGAAAGGAAGATCTCCTTTGCTTTTTTTAAAACTGTCTCGCTATGTTAAACTCCTTTAACATAGCGAGACACTTTCTAAAGCAATGGAGAAAGCAAAATCTCTGTTGCTTTTTAGAAAGTGTCTCGCTATGTTAAAGGAGTTTAACATAGCGAGACAGCTTTAAAAAAAGCAACGGAGAAAGGAAGATCTCCATTGCTATTTTTAAAGTTGTCTCACTATGTTAAACTCCTTTAACATAGCGAGACACTTTCTAAAAAGCAACGGAGATCTTCCTTTCTCCGTTGCTTCCACACACAGCTCTGATGTACTGCATAATTATACGCATGCGCAGTACATCAGAACTGCCGCAGAATACCGGACAGCTGCGGAAGGGCAGCAAGGAGGGATTATACAATGCTATTATTTAAGAAAAGTAACTATTTTTTTTCTCAAATAATGTCATTGTATAATAGCAATAACCCACGCCTGGGTGTGGGTAATGCTGGATTTACCCACGGTTGTCTTTGTTTGGCCACTCGGGCTTCGCCCTCGTGACCAAACCATGCCAACCGTGGGTAAATCCAGCATTACCCACACCCAGGCGTGGGTTATTGCTTAATTAACCAATTGGTTGATATGATTAGAAAAACTCAGAGCTGAATCTACCCATATACCCAGGTCCTTAAATGAGTCTACAGTTTCAATCACTGTGTGCTGTATTAAATATTTACCTTTCAGTTTATGTCTTCCAAATCTCATATGCTTACTTTTTGATGTATTTATCAGCATGTTATCCCCCAATGCCCAAATAGTCAATTTAGTCACGTTATTTTGCAGACATGCCTTATGTGTAACATATGTAATCAGTTTAGTTACTTTCAGGTCATCTGCATATAGACTGTAGAACACCTCAGATGAAAAAGTTAGGTCTGAAAAATACAATCTAAACAAGTAAGGGACTACGACAGAGCCCTGTGGGACACCCTGACTATAACCAAGGATTTCACCTTTCCAGTTGCTGTATGAAATTTGACATGTCCTATTTGTAAGCCATGCAGCTATCTATCTTATCAAGAGTACATCAATACTTAGTTGTACTAATTTATTGATCAGTGTTTTGTGTATGATCCTGTCAAATGATGAAGTAAGTTAAATTTATATAAATTATATAACAGCACAATTTTTCATTCACAGTTGTTATAGAACATCATGTTATAAGTGGTAATATATTTATTTTCAACATATGTATGCTGATATATGGTTTTCAATTCCCAAGCTATCCAATTCTGACAAAAACTTATCCAATATTGCCTTCTCCATTCTTTTTCCACAACATGAAAGTAGATTTTAAGGGGCTATATAACTCTGGGTTTGTCCTACTCCCCTTTCCCTTAAAGACACGATTAATAAGTGCATGTCTCCAATCTTGAGTAATCTCCCCATATTTATGTGACCTAGTAAATAATAGATACAATGGTACCATAAGTTCTTGCTGAAGTGTTCTCAGGTCATGTCATTATTAATTCCGTCTCCTCCCTGTGCTTTGTTTGGATCCAGTTTGTGCAGTTCTTTTTCAGTATAATCTAATTTGATTCCAGTATCTGGGTTTACCTGGATGTCAGTAGGACAACTTATCACCCCTTTTGTGGAGCCAAACTGTTTTGCATAAGATTTTGTAAATACATCTATAATCTGTGGTATCTGAGAATAAATTTTAGAATCTGCAGTTTATCAATTTGTATGTCTTTACTCCCTCCACAGCTTATGTATCTATAAAAAGGTTTCCTGTTATGCTCAATATTTGTATATAAATTTTCTTCAAATTTTTCTTGATCTTGTCTCACACTATGCTTAATCTGTTTTTTCATCTTATTTATTTCAGTTTTCAAAGTTGTATTTTGGCCTCTCTTCCATCTCTTATATTTTTGTCGCTCTTCTTAATCAGATATCTTGTTCTTATGGAAATATACCCCCCCATGTTTTATGCCTAGGTCCTAATGTTAAACATTTTTTTGATTGTTTGCACTCAAACAATTTCTCTTTCAAAACTTTCCACATTCCATCTGCAGATTTTCCACTGAACACTTCACTCCAGTTAGTTTTACATAGTGACTGTTTTGCTACCATATAATCTGTAATTAACCTTAAGTGCATTGGTTTAGATTTAAGTTTGGCAGAGTTATCTACCAACAAAGTAACCTTTATAACCCCATGATCACTGCACATCACTAATGGTAAAACTTGACTTGAAGTAACAGTAATTTCTTTAGGAACACAAACAATGTCTAGTATGTTCTGTCCCGGTAGTTTTTTTTTTTTTTTTTTTTTACAATCTGAAGCAATTGTTATTAGTGAATGTACATTGTGAATAATTTCCTTACTAACGTTGTTGAATCGATATTATTCTAGTCTGTTTCTGGTAAACTTTAGTCCCCAGCTAATATTATTATTCCCTCCTGTGTTTCATGCAAGAAATGTATGAATTCCTCTAGGTCATCTGCACTTGACTTTGGTGGTTTATACACTCCAACAATTGTTATATGTTCCAGGGTTGTCTTTATTGTCACAGTTACACAGTCCATAGTATTGGTGTTATCACTGAACATGTAATAATCACAGGTCTCATAACTATCTTTAATCCCTATCATAACACCTCCACCTGATTTTTTGTTAGAATGTCTGTTACAGTAAAAACATTTATATTCTGACAGAACTGGTTTCCAGTCATTGTTGTTTAACAAACAATAACATCATCAAACTTGTGGGAACATAGCAAATTTTCCAATAAAAAACATTATTATTAATGCTCCTAGCATTAACAAACATTAGAGATGCATCATATGTTGCTATCTGTGAATTGTTAAAATTTGAACCTGGCAGAAATCCTGCCTAGTGTTTGTCAAATATTGCAGAATTTCTGCTACAAAAATTCTCATCCCTGAACTTGACAGTGCACACCATCTTTTTAGAACACATGCATCCCCAAAACTAGGCTTGGATGCTCTACACATTTCCATTTTTTAAAACAACATTTTTTCCCATGTAGGTATTTACCCAAAAAACTTTTCATTCACAGTGATTTGACTATCCTTTCTATAGGTGATGTGTGAAAAATATGTCCTAACACCAGTACAAGCTGTACTGTCTAAGAGGGTTGTCAGTTCCCTATTAACAGTTAGAGAATCCTTGCAGATATAATTTGTACCGACATGAATCAAAATGGATCAGTACTTCCTTACATTAAGGCATTTCAAGGCTTGTCTTACATCGTCTATTTTGTTCTTGGTAAGCATAACACTATTCAATGTTCATTATCTTCTCTGCAAATGTAAGTATCAATTCCTCTAATAATTGAATCTCCAATTACAAGAATATCCTTGCTGGCCAGCTCTGAAGAACCTTCAGCTTCTAATACAATAATATCTGCTCTATCAATTGTACGAAGGATATTCATCACTATTAGTCTTATTAATCCTGCTGTTTTCATTGTGTATTAAATTCTCATCCAGCTGGCACTGTAAATTCACACCTTGAGCCATGTAGTCATCATCTGTCTTTCTCTTCTTTTTTCTTACAGTAATATTCTTCAATCCTTCCACGTTCAATTTTGATTTCTTTCTTTTCACCTGCCCCTTGCCTCTTTTTTCTACCTTCTTTTTTGGAAAAATGACACCTTTTTCTGCAGAATGAAGGTTTTCTGATAGAAAAATATTATCATTCCGTTACCTGTGTGTTACATAAAAAGAAGTGTCCTTTTTAGTACATATTCTCTTTATTTTACAGACATTAATCAGTTTCTTTTTCTTCCTTATTATTTGTTATGAACTTCTTCCTTTCTTTCTTTTTTGCTTCCTTCTAAATAAACCGGATCCTCAGATTGCTGAATACTTCCATCCAGAATTCCAAAGTTGTCAGGGGCATTGTCTTGTTGCATAGGGGTTGAATGATCTTTGCAGTCAATAGATGCATCATTTCCTAAATGTGTTCTATTTGCTCTTTGCCTAACATTATTTATCTCACCAGTCCAGTCATTAATATATGTAACAACAGTTCTCCAAACTGTGTCAATTGCACAAGTGCAGTCATCATCCAAACCGTGACATGAGGAACACATATCACCAGTGTTATCAGCTGTATCAGCTGTTACCTTTAAATATGCATAGCATTTGTTACACTGTACAAGATATTTGTACATTAACAAATCGTTAATTGCATACTCATTTAAGGAATCCATATTCAGCTTCAAACAAATAAAATATTGTAAAAGAAAAGAATAATCAAAATCAGTAACCAGAGAATTCAAAGAGAACTTAAATCAACTTCTATATCAAAAAGCACACCAGCAATATACAACTAAATAATAAATTAAGTGCAGTAATGGTATTCTGACCATACAAGTTCTGTGAGCCAGATAAAAGTTGTAATTCCTTAACGTCAGTAGCTTTTGCTCACTACCACTCACAGTAGCACTTTTTTTAACAGTAAAGATCAGTAAATCACAAACCAAGGTAGGATTATTTAGATATGCCCAGCACAACTCTTGGATGATAAGTTTTCTGCCTCTTACTTTATCCTGTTTTTTCCAAGCACTATACCCTTGGTTATTGGTGCAAAATTTCCTCTTTGTCATCTGCCTCTCCTTCTTCATCTTGCCTATCCTAAAACATTATTTCTCACCTCTTAATATTCATTCTCTATTTTTCTCCTTTTCTCTCTTTCTACCAAGTTCATTTCCAAATATGCTCCATATCTCTTTAGATGCTGCTGCTAATAATGATGCTCTGTGTAAATGCTACATATTTGTTGATTACTTGTATATCTCTGTTTATTATGTACTTTATGTAATGTATTTTCCAGAGTTTTTCTCCCAGTGGAAGTTCTAGTTTTGCTGGAGTTTTAATTTAGTTTTATTGATTGTTTTTTCTGCGTGACCTTCTCACACTCAGTGGAAGTTCTAGCTTTGCTGGAGTTTTCATTTAGTTTTTATTGTTTTTTCTGTGTGACCTTCTCACTCTCTTTGTTTTACAGTTTTTGTCCCTGGAAAAAGTTTCATACCTCATTGCATGATGCTGATTTTAATTAATGATAATTTGTTTAAATGTTTTATATTTGTTTAATTACTTACATAACTCTGTTTCTATGTTCTTTATGTAATGCTGGAATTTTTCTGGAGCTTCTCTCCTGGCCCTCCTCTGAAAATGGGTAGCTTTCTACATAGTCAGACTATTCTGGTAAACAAATGCAGTAAATAAATCATAAGTAAATAAAATAAAGATCATGGACAGTAAGATACAGGCAGTGAAAATGTTTTGAGTTTTTTTGTTTTTGCACATAGGTCAGGCAAACTTTTATCAGAAAGAGGAAAAGTTGAGGATAATAATAGTTATAATTATAATAATTATTATTATTATTATATTGTTATTGTTATATTAATACCCATTTGTTAACCAAGTAGGCTAATGATCCCTTTCTAGGGACAACCCAGGACCAGTGACTTGTTAAGTGACTTCTTCAAGGTCACACACTAGGCAGATGAAGGCTTAAAGAAATCAAACCTTGCACCACATGAGGTACAGCTCAGAGCCTCAAATCTGTACGCCAACTGCCAATAAACAGTCGAAGGAATTAATATGGGAAGAAAAGATGGCAAGACTAAACTGGGATAAAATGGTTCTTCCTTTTGAACAGGATGGTTTAGGATTACCTAATCTGAAAGGATACTTTAAAGATATTCAGCTGAGACTTTTATATACAGCACAAGCTGATTACTATTGATCAAAGTAGAAAAAGATGATGGAGCAAAGTGGATGTATGAAGGATGCAGACAGAGAAAGGTTATGGAAGCAAGCCCTTAAAGAGAGGAAAAAAAAAAAAATTATATATATATATATATATATATATATATATATATATATATATATATATGGGAACCTATCAGTTCCACGAAAAATCTCTTACCTGAAGACGAGTTCACCGAGACCACATCACCGACACAACACATCACCAACAATGGTAAGTAGTGTGGAATGGGATGTATTCCCATTTCTGTAATGTGGTGTGATCTCAGAGTTGGTATATTTAAGTAGGGGGGTGTGGGGGTTGCAGGGGGGCTTGCCCCCCTGCTATATACTTGTTTCTTGTTGTTTTGTATTTAATTGCAGAAACGGGAAACTGTGTCGGTGATGTGTTGTGTCGGCGATGTGGTCTCGGTGAACTTGTTTTCGGATAAGTGATTTTTCGTGGATCTGATATGGATCCATATATATATATATATATATATATATATATATAAATATAAACAATTAATCTCACATAAATCTTGTTGAAAACACAAAATATCTAATGGAGTCATTGGCGATTACCATTATCACCGACTTCTTCTTCTTCTTTCAGCTTTTCCCAGTTAGGGGTCGCCACAGAGGATCACCTGTCCGCTCATCATTGACAGTGGAGTTTTACGGTGTTGAGTTGCCAGCCCAGCACCCAAGCTTCCACAGAAGGCACACACATGCACACACTCATGCCTAGGGCCAATTTAGAGTGTCCAATCCACCTACAGCATGTCTTCGGGATGCGGGAGGAAACTAGAGCACCTGGAGGAAACCTATGCGACCACAGGGTGGACATGCAGACTCCGCAAAGAAGGCACCCCAGCCGAGGATTGAACTGGAGAACCTTTTGCTGTGAGGCGGCAATGCTAACCGCTACACCACTGTGGCCGTCTGCCATTATCACCGACTAAATCCTCTAAAAAAAGTAATCACAAATGTGAGCCGAGCCAACAGGTTTCATTTCTGATTATGAAAAAGTAAAGGAAAAGCAGCTTTTACATGGGGGACTCTGTCCCCACACCCTGAAAATTACATATACTAACTCCAGGGTTGCACAACTTCATAGAAAAAGGAAAACCTACTGAATTATATGACAGCTGATATGCTGAAGTTCAGTCATTACATAATTTAACCAACTCTACCACTATACCATTGACGAATATCTCCAAAATTTCAGCTCACAACAAAATGTATACAGTAATAAATCCTATAACATCCATATATTGATGTGTGTTTTTATATATATATATATATATATATATATATATATATATATATATATATATATATATATATATATATATTGATATATAGATATAGATATATAGATATAGAGTCACTTTATAATCTCAAAATACTGAAATATTGAATTTCAGTATCTGGAGACTATAAAGCTGACAAATCAAAATACTGAAACCCAAAACACTGCGAAATTCAAAACTGTGACTTGTAAACACTCTCTACACCACACAAATACACATACACCTTCCTCCCCACACTACAACAAACAAAACACACACAAACAAAACAACACAAATACATACACCTACCCTACATATAAGCAGGGGGGCAAGCCCCCCTGCACCCCCCCATGTGAGGGGCTGCGGCCCCCACACACCCTACACACGTATATATATATATATATATATATATATATATATGTATATATATATATATGTATATATATATATATATATACTAACTCCGAGGTCACACTAAAAATGACACAGACACGAAACCCACCACTGCACAATCTACATTCCCTTTGCACAAACACACATCACATACATACAAACACCATCATTCTCAACACTTACACACTCACGCTCTTACCTACATACATTAACCCACACCTACAACTTCCCACCACACTAACATACAATAAAATCCCTACCCAAAACCCTTAAAATATAAACACTTACCTGAATCTCCAGCTATCCAGTAACACAGCGCACCATTTTAACCGCTAATTCGACATTTCCGAATTCAGTTATGTGGTCTTTCGCGGAACTCGGCTTTTGCTATTATAGTCTTGAGATACTGAAATTCGATATTTCAGTATTTCGAGATTATAAAGTGAACCCATATATATATATATATATATATATATATATATATATATATATGGGTCTACTACCATAGATCAAAATTACACTATTTCGAAATACAATAGTAGTGTCCCACTAACGCGAAAGTGCAATTCAATGAAAGTGCACTTTTGCGAAAGTCACTAAGTTGAACGGGACATTTCCTGCACTGTGGTGCGGTAGTGATGGACCTTAGGGTTAGGGCTTAAGTTAAGGATAGTGGATAGCTAGTAGGGTTATCCACTATCCTTAACCCAAGCCCTAACCCTAAGGTCCATGACTACTGCACTACAGTACAGGAAATAGGTCTGTAACTACTGCTCAGTGGAGGAAATACAATTTCTTGCACTGTGGTGCGGTAGTCATGGACCTTAGGGTTAGGGCTTGGGTTAAGGATACTGGATAGCCCTACTAGCTATCCACTATCCATTACCCAAGCCCTAACCTTTCATTTGTTCTAGTGACTTTTGCGAAAGTGCTAGTTTCATTGAAGTGCACTTTCATGATAGTGGGACACTAGTATCGTATTTCGAAATAGTGTCATTTCGATCTATGGTAGTAGACCCATATATATATATATATATATATATATATATATATATATATGTGTGTGTGTGTGTGTGTGTGTGTGTGTCACAGACAAGATTATAAAGAGTAAAACAATAAGGGAATGGAGAAAGGAGATTTCATTGACAGGCATACTAGAAGAAACTAAAAAAAAAAAAAAAGAATTGTACTACTTGGAGGAAATATATTGGAATGGAAAAGTGATAGAATGTAAAAAGACCAAGCAAGTATGTGACCTGCAAGTCACAGAATACATTCTATGTCAGGGACTGTTGGCAGAAAATAGACAGATAAAGAGTAAAGTATTGAGTGAAGGCCCAGTTCTGCTATGTTTTTTAAGGGAATCAAGAACAGAAGATGCTGTTAGGAAAGGGTTAATTAGTAAGGCATATAAAATATTACATGATAACTTTAAAAAACAAACAGAGGAGATTAAAAGAGTGGGAGGGAACATTAGAATGACAAATGACAAAAAAGCAAAGGGATGAAATTTGTAAGGCATCCTTGGTATGCTACAAAGTTGATAAGATAGGATATTTGTATGGAAACATTCATGCAGGTACTTTAATACAACAAGTAGGTTTCAGAGGATTTTCTCTCAAATAAAGAGCAAATACTGCAGATGTGAAGGGAATGACAGAGGAAACTGGGAATATATTTTCAGGAAATGTATGGAGTTAACTGAGTTTAAAGACTCTCCAAAAAATATTCAGACACTTGTTGGGATAATACTTCATCTCAAATAAGGAGATGATGCTATTCGGTTGGTGTCTAGGTTTAGAATTGCTGAGACATAGTAAAGCCGTGTTATATTTAATGTTATTAGCAGCCAAAAAAAAGTAATTTTGCAAAGTGGAAATCAAAGATTAAAACAGCTGTAAAGGAAGTACTGAATACTGTAAAAGAAATAAAAGATTTAAAATAAGATCATTAAAAGATGGAAGAAGTAGTTTTCATAAGAAAAAAATGGTGCATTTATGGACAGTCTATAGGTTCATATGTAAATATTAGGCTAACTGCCCTTGCATGCCATTCTAAGCCTAGGCAGTTTCATTTTTTTTGTGCTCAAATTAACCCATCCCATTTGGTTAGAGATTGGCCTCACTCATCCCATGTATGTCACTGCTAAAGAAAATAAACTGAGATCATACCTAGATAATTTGAGGGGACCCATGCATGGGATAAAGCATTTAGGAGTTCCATCTCTCCATTAGTAGTACAGGAGGCAGTCTTGGGGTAAAATTTTTGCTTCCCATCCATAGATCCAAGTTGCGCTTGAATATGGGCAGAGATGAACTTTGTTCTATGTGGAATGGTAATCTGTTCCGGATCAGTGGTATCCTCTGCAAGATATGCCCATCTCTCCAAACTGTTCTGTTGATGTTGCAGAAGAGGTTTAGATCCTTACACAGAGTATATATGATGCCATTTGACTTGCTGATGTGCAGTAAATCCATCAGTATTGGGTTGGAGGATGTCCTGTATACCAGACTTAGGTTATGTCTTAGCCTTCTGTAAGATACTGAAGATAGTGACAGGGCATTGAGTTGGCCCATACAGGACATGTTATTAAGGCCTTGTATCCTTTTAGGAAGGTATCTCTATGGGTATTCCAGTTGTTGCATGTGTCTGGGCAAATACATGCCAAAGGGGGCAATCTATTCAGTGACTGGCCTAATGAGGGCAGAGTAAAGGGGGACAATGACATCCCTAAATCTAGACACAATCCCTTTGTTTATAAGCTGTGCAATATAGACTTTCTTACAATAATGGACACACGTTAGTCAAAAGTTAGGTCCCTGTCCACATAAGTTCCCAAATCCAGAAGAACTGGGTCATCTCATAGAGGCATATTATTAATGTGGTAGTTCCCTGGGATAGATGACTTCCCAAAAGGTACAATAACACATTATTTGGCATTTAGTTTCAGTCCATGATTTTGGCACTAATTATCTATTTGAGACAAACCTTCTTGCAGGATGGTTAAGTCTTTTGGGGATTCAGTGACTGCTAGTAGCTTGCTGTCATCTGAAAACTTAGTCAGCCAGAACCCTTTGGTACTGGCTTTTATGTAAGAAAAGTAGACGCCAAAGAATGCTGAGATAAATGACTAAAATAAATAGGCTGCTAGAAGTTGAAAGGTGTAAGAGTATGTTCTAATGTACAATAGTAAAGGAATAGAGCTGTGATGGAAACAGCATGTATAATGCATGGATACAATAATGGAAAGTGCTATTATTATCCTTTTTCATTGTGTATTTAAGCTTATGTTACAAATTAAAATGATGACTAAATAAAGTTGTTTAAAGAAAGTCATCCTGACTTTGCCCTGGCCATCTGGAGTGGATTGGGGAAAGGGAAGATGGAGCCAAGGCTTTAAAGACATCTCTCCCAGACATTGAGAAGGCGATCACTACACATACATTCCTGCATGAGTATCTGGACAGAGCCTTTCCAGCTGGTAATTCTTTGACAAAGCAATAGTTATAAGAAGGAAACCTCATCCACTTTAAAGTTTGGAAGACTTTGGTATCCAGCTCACATTAGTGGTTATAGGATGAGGTTGTACACAGCTTGTTTGCAACTGTGCTCTGATCTAATGAAATGCAAGATGCTTGGACCTGCAGGCCTAGTTGGTGAAGTTATCTCCCAAGCCACTGTAGCCTGTGAAGCTGGCAGAAGTGGGTATGCCCTTGTTTGTTTATGTTACCAGGTTGTCTTGAAGGTTCTTAGGGCACTATAGAGATGTTCCACAGAGTATCTTTTGGTGGACTGTATGTGTCTTCAGGATAGAACTGAGACATCCACTGTCACTGTCTACATCTCTTCTTAAAATAGTAAGAGTGTCTCTTTTTTAAACTCCTTTATTAAATTATCAGTTAAGACAAAGGAAAACATACATTAATAGAAAACAAAACAAACCATATTAATATTTTTTCCATTTACATACATTATACATCACTTATCTTTTCTTTCCTTGTAATTATTATCAGCCCAACATTACATAAATTGCCAAACTCCTGCTTTCCCTTAAACTTCACTCTTCCTCCTCTTGAACAGTATTCTGCATGTATCGGTCCCAAAATTTTCATTTATTTCCATGCAGACTTGCTCCACCCTATATCTAAAGATTCCTCTTCCAGTTATTCTCTCTCTTTTATAATAGTTAGTACATCTGATGTTGTTAATCTTCATTCTATTCATCACTGATGGGTTATTGGTTCCGCCCTCAGAACCGAGTCAGCCTTATACCAAGCTTGTACCAGTCAAAAACTCTGGAGTTAAACTTTTACCCATAGCACCCTTCTCCCTATTACTTCAGATCTTGTTTGTCGCATAGTCGTAAAGCCGTGTTCAAGCCAGCTCTAAGCTAAGTCTTACTTATTCAACTGTTATTTTATTCATTTCTACCCTTTTAAAACTATTACTAAGTTTCTACCCTCTCTTTCAAACTTTCCCGTCAAACTACCTTTTGGTAATCTTTGTACCATCGCTAGTACACAAACTTCTTCCCTACCCACTGTGGTAATCTTCTAGTACCATTGTTGATACTTTTCCTTCTGGTTCTTTGCCCTGTTTATATAATATTACTATTTTATTTACTTGCTTTTTGCTCTACCTTTGGTAGTACTTGTAATTTTACATGTCTGAAAAAAAGGGCACTTCAGGCTTCAAACAATGTCTGAAGTGTTGGAGAAAAATGCTGAATAGTGGCACTCATGATGACTATGTGTATTGTTTGGGAGTGCCTCAGCTCTCTGTTCAACCATCTTGCTCTGTTTGTCAGGGATTTAGTTCTCGTAAGTTGAATGAAAAAAAGAATAAGTTGATAGTAAAGGGCCTTCTTAAATCGCCCTTTTCAGAGGCTCTCTCTGCGTTGGAGGGTTCACCCCCTCCTAAGAAAGAGAAAAAGAGACCGCATTCAGTTCCCTCTTCACCCTTTGGTGAGAAGGAGAGACAACCTAAACCTAAAATGGTGAAACTTTCCATTCTGGACCAGAAAACAGCTTCTACGGCACTGATTTCTGTACCATCTACTACAGTAGTATCATTGGTGCCTCCTTCAGCACCGACACCGTGTATGGCACCAACTATGCCTAAATCGCTGATTTTGACCTCCACACCAATCACGGCACTGAGCCTTCCAGTGGTACCACTCACTCAGGTGGACACCCCTCCTTCAATCATCTAAAAACTGGAGACGGTGGTGCCGTTAGACACTCAAGCACGGACCCAATATTTCCCATCAGTGAATCCTTTCTTGGGGCAGGTATATAACCCTTTCTTAGAGTGACCAGAGTCCCCATTGGGATATCCACGAGATCCACCAGGAGCCTCTCCAAACTAGATGTGGTGCGCCTTGTGGACCAGCTGCTGTCAGCCAGGGGGATTCCTACAGTTTCAAAAATCCAATCCAATCCCTTCTTGGACTTGGAAATATTGTTTCACGGACTCCATCTTACACTCTTCCTTCACACTCCTGCAGGTTTTGAAGCCCACAACACCTACGCCCCTTTCGGCACCACAGCTTCGGTGCCAATAGTGGATCTCACTTTGGCCGTGGAGCCGACCCTTTGGCCTTCAGCTCCTTTGGAAACATGTCTTCCTCAGACCCAGGATTGGACTACAGGCTCCTCGCTACCGAGTTCAGTTCCGACCCTGTCTATGGTGCCGTCCACAGTACCAGGAGCCCTGTCAGTACCAATCCCTCTTGAGTCTCCATTCTTGGGAGTGGGCTCAATGAAGCTGGTTGTGACCTTGGTTCCGAGGTTGTCTTTCTTGGTTCCAAGCTTCCACCCCTCTTTGGGCAGCCCTGCATTCCAAGCAATGGAGAGGATCCTTGCCTCTGTAGGCAAGCCTGTGGCATTGGAATCCCAACCGTGTCCGCCCCCTGAGCTGCAGCTGTCACAGTCTACCGTCCCAGGACATCAAACATGAGAGCCACAGGAGACCCTATTGCAGGGTGCCCTTTCCTCCAGGTCCTCCTCAGAAGCTCTTGCTGAGGAAGTTCCAAGGAAGAAATCATGCAAGAGGAAGCATGTGGATTCCCATGAGGAGTCCGTTACAGAAGATACGGATTA
Organism: Protopterus annectens; assembly: GCF_019279795.1. NCBI lineage: Eukaryota > Metazoa > Chordata > Ceratodontiformes > Protopteridae > Protopterus > Protopterus annectens. Next base: position 405,349,835 of record NC_056741.1, read on the forward strand.
CAATGAAGAGGGAGGGTCCCCACAATCACCCCCTGAAAATGTTTCCTTTGGAGACATCCTTGAGATATTGAAACAGAGGGGTGATTGGAAGCCCAAAAACCCTTCCTCCGAGGAATCTGTGTTCCTGCAGGCTGTTCATGCTCGACCATCTACCGCATGAGTGAACCCACCTGCAGACGAGCTAGTTCAGCTTGTAGTGTAGTGCACCTGGAAGAACCCTGACTCTGTTGAGACAATCCCAAAAAGACCAGATAAGATTCACTCTCCCCTAAAGAAAACCCACATTAGTCCAAATGTTTACCAGTAGATGCGATAGTGGTGGTGGTAGCCACAAAGAAAGAGCTCGCCAAGGAGAGCCATACTGTTCACTCACCTGGATTTGAGCAATAACAGAGCCAGACTTTAGCTAGGAAGTCTTTCAGTGTGATTTTAAAAGATGGGAGGGAGGTTATAGACCTGATGGATACAGGTAAGGAGTTCCAGGCCTTCTCAACCTTGTATAAGTACAGACAATGCCCAGCAGATTTGTAAGGTGTGTAGACAGACAGGAGTTTTTGGTCACTGGAACTCATTGACCAACTGGGAAAATAGTTGTGTACAATGTTTTTAGTGCTGGACAGGCAGAAGAATGCTGGATAATTTTATATGTGGTAAGAAGCTGTGTATAGGTTAGTTGATCAGGAAGTTCTAAACAATTTAGGCTTTACAATACTATACAGTGGTCAGTTCTGAAAGGGCTATGCACTACAAATTTAGCAACTTTGTTATAGCATTGTTCAAGTTTTAATTTTTGGGAAGCCTGGAAGTTAGCATTCGTTTATACAATTTCATCAACCAAACATTACATGAATTGCTCAGTCCCTGCCTTCCCTTAATCCTCATTCCCTCCTTCAAAACATTATCATAATCATCAGCCCCATTTTTTCTACATGGGATCAGAGTATTGTATTAACCGTCACCAACTCCCTGGATTCAGTGCCATACACCTGCCTTCTTCAACACTCATGCCTGACTGTCACAGATCTTCTTTGACACAATCCATCCACCTCTTTGCTGAATGTCCTTACTTCCCCTTACCTATTCATGTCTGTTCCAAATCGTCCTTACCAAATTGTCTTCTGCTTTTCTGCACGTGTCCAAACACCGTAATCTGTCCTCTTTGATCTTTTCTACAATTGGAGCTACTTTGGCTTCTGTTCTTATGTCTTCATTTCTTCGTCTGTCCCACAGTGTGCATCCTACCACCCTTCTCAGGCACTTCATTTCCATCACCTCTAGCTTCTTCAACTGTTCTGACTTTACTCCCCAGGTTTCTGTACCATACAGTAGTACTGGTCACACCACTGTCTTGTACACCTTACTTTTCAGCTTCTTTGGCATTCTGCTGTCATAGACCACACCTGACACTCTATGCCAGTTGGCTGCAGCCCCTTTGATTCTAGCTTTGACCTCTTAATTCAGACTTCCCTTCTCCTCAACCATCCCTCCCAGATACCTGAAACTGTTTACCTGTTCCACTATCTTCCCTTATATATCTATCTTCAGCTTCTTCTAATTTCCCCAGTTTGCTGCCATACCACTGCCTTATCTGTGTTTAGTTTCATCCCATGTGCCTTCAGTTTTGCATCCCATTCGCCTATTCTTTGCTGAAGTTCTGGCTCAGAGTCTGCCTGTAATGCCACATCATCTGCATACAGCAACTTTGTTGAGCTGGCCCCTCCGACCTGTTTGCTAATGTAGTCTATCACCAGTATGAACAGCATTGGGCTCAGAGCAGCTGAACCCTGGTGTACACCCACTTCCACTGGGAACCCCTCTGTGAGGCTGAACACTGTTTGTACTTGAGTCAATGGGTCCTTGTACATAGCCTGCACCAATTCTACCAGTGTTTCTGGGACTTCAAACCACCACAATACTGCCCAGATCAGCTTTCTTGGGACCTTGTCATATGCTTTCTCCAAGTCTAGGAATGCCCAGGTGGACTTTCCCCTCATCTCTAGCTTCTTCTCAAGTATCTGTCTTACAAACATCGGGTCAATTGTGCTGGATCCTGATCTGAATCTGAACTGCTCATCTCACATCCTACATTCTACTACTCTGCATATCCATTTATCACCCTGTCCAGAACTTTCATGCAATGTGATAGGAGTTTGATTTCTCTGTACTGCTCACAGTTGTGGATGTCCCCTTTGTTTTTGTACACTGGCATGAGTATGCTTATTCTCCAGTCATCTGGGATGCGCATTCTCTCCACACTGCTATTAGTACCCTCAGGAGCCATTTCTCCCCTATCTCACCCAGAATCTTTATCATACCTGCTGTGACCTCATCTGAGCCTGCTGCTTTCCCAGACTTCATTTTCCTTAGAGCTGTTCTTACCTTTTCTATCATGAGCTCCTCTTCTTCCCTCGTCGTAGGCTGTTTCTGGGGAAGTATAGCTTCTGTGGGGTTTTCTTCATTCAGAAGCTGCTGGAAATGCTCCTTCCATCTGCCTTTGATGTCCTGTGGACTGTTGAGCAGGTTGTTGCTGGCATCCCAAAAGAAGGGTGTCTGACTATCTTCTTTATCTTTCTGTCTTTGCCTTGCAACCTGATATAGTTTCTTTGTGCCACTTACTGAGTCACTTTCCAGAAGATGGTAGAGTGCCTCCAATGCCCTATTCATTGCTATTGCAAATTCTTTCTTAGCTTCTTTGTTATCCAACCAGTAGTCCTTCATAGCCTGATCAGTCTTTTCTATCTCCCACTTCTTCCTGCACTCCTTTTTTCTTTTGATGACTTCCTGGACTTCTGCATTCCACCACCAGCTGTCCTTATGTACCTTATTTCCATACCTGGCTCGGCCACATATCTTTTCTGTAGTCCTAACATATGCTGTTTTTAGGCACTGCCATTCTTGTTTAGCTCCACCTATTTCTTCCTCTTCTTGGGGAGCTAGAGCCCTGAGTAATTCCCTGAACTGTTGTACTTTCTCTCCCATCAACTTCCAGGTCTTCAGCCTGGTCTCTGTTGACCTTAGAGCCTAGCCTAACCGAGATCTAATTTTTGGTACTAGGTATATAAAGACTCACAGGAATCTATTATTTCATTAAGTAGCTACACTTTAAATATGCTCCTCCTTAAATTTAATCATCTCTCCAAGCTTTTTAATTTTTAAAGTGTAGCTATATATATTTTTAACCTGAATGTTAATTTTGTTTGTGCATTGTGGGGCATGTTGATGCGTGACAATTAGTTATGCAACTACGTGTGAGCATTAAAACAAAGTTGGCACTTCTGTTTTTGTATGTACTTCTGAAGAAGTTTGTCATGAGGACAAACGAAAAGCGCTTTAAGTTATTGTGGATTAAATTCAGGTCCTCTATCAAGCTGTGTGCGTTTTTTTTTTACTTTTTTTCTATATAAATTACTAACCAAGCAATTGTTTTCCAAGTCTTTACTAACTAGAACGTCCAGATAATTCATGACAATCTTATTATACTCATATGTGAACTTAAGAAAACCTGTAGTACTATTCATAAAATGCACAAAATCTATCACATCATTCTCATCCCCCTTCCATATAAAAAACAAATCATCAATATATCGCAAATACAAAGACCATGATCCAATGAAACAGGAATTGAATAAAAATTTTCGTTCCCAGATTAACATAATAATATTCGCAAAAATGGGAGCACAACATGCCCCCATAGCAAGCCCTGTTTGTTGCATAAAAACTGGCCTTCTAAAAAGACAAAGTTATACTTCAAAACTATATCCATGAAGGTCACCAAAACCGAAACATCATTATTACTAAACCTGTTTGAATCAAAAAGATATTCCTCAAACCATTCAAGCCCAAGAGTATGTGGAATGACATTGAATAAATTCACAACGTCCACCGTTAAAAATGAAACATCTTCCATACCAACCAATCCATTCAGTTTTTTCAAAAAATGCCATGAATCAATACAAATATGCTGCTCATCTTTCAGAACAGTCTTCAGTCTATGGTTAATGTATTTACCAATAAAAAAGGTTTTGGAGCCTGTTACACAAACTATGGGTCTCATTAGTTTCCTGGTCACACTTTCAAGTTCTTAGTTGTTGAAAAAGTGACATCAGATTCACGGGGAGGTCCCTGGGAGGAAGTTCTTAACTTTAGGGAATTATGGTGGCAACTTAAACTCAATGCCACTAGTTTGCCTGGCCTTAATGACAGTGTCAGCATCAGCAGTTTTTTGAAATTACGTTCATATTTTGGATGACCTAGAGTAGTATACGATCTGCATTGGTTGTGTTATATGTGGGGAAAGGTTATTGCATTCTAACTTCTATATTTTTATATGTGATGGTTTTAAAGTAAGTTGTTGTAGCATTTGCAGCATGTGTTATGGAATATTTATTGTTACAATTAAGATGATAGGGTATGATTGTATTTTAGGTAACAATTTTTAGTTACTGTTTAAGTCAAAAGACCGGAGAATAACATCTGACTGAATTTTAGTATATATACTAAGTTGTTATGTGTTGTGTTTATTCTGAAGAAGTCAGGTGATGTTGCTGACGAAAGCACTCAATAAATGGTTTGGATACTAGCTTGGCGTGGACTGTTTCTTGGCTGGTTCTACTATCATCTTTTATCATTAGGTATGCATCTTTACCACTGCAGGTCTTGGCTGCTTTCTCATGGTCAGGTTTGGAGCATACACACAGTATGCCCTTTCAGTTAACAGTTCCAGCTGTGGAATATGCCTCCAGTTGCTTATTTGTGCCATCATAAAGTTAATAGAGTCTGTTTAGTCCAGTTTCTCTGTTACAGCAGTAGAGTTTTTAGTTGAATCTTGAGCATACTCTGCTAATAAAATTGGATAATTAGTAGGGCATACAAAATATTGCATGATAAAGTACATTTATGTAAAATTGTACCATAATGGTAGATGTCCTTCTATTTACTGTTGCAGTATTCATTTCATTAGGGATCCCCTGCCTAGGGTACCCTGACATCCGGCCATTCTTAGGTTGCTTTAAGGTATGCCATATATCCCATATATGTTCCTTGTTTAACATAGGGCATAAAGGTCATGTCCATATGTACCATTCTCAGAACTGAAAGCCCCAGTAGGAATGCCAGTCCAAGGAAAACCAAGAGGTTCATAGGCAAGTACTAGGCTAACTCCTTTGAGAGACATTTTAAGCCTAGCCAAATTCCCAAGAGTGAGAATCAAACCCTGTAGCTTGTGTATGTGAGGTAAAGACCTTAACCGTTATACTAACTCCCAACCCCAGTACATCCAGAAGAAAAAATGGACCAGGGGAGGAGGGAGTGAGTGAATACTACAACAGTGAAGAGAAGGACATCTACTATTATGGTAAGATTTTATACAACTGTAGTATGTCTTTCCATTTCACTGTTCAGGAAGAAACTTGGGAGGAGGAAGGAACAGCAGAGATCACTAGGAAGCCATGAAGGATGGCCCTAGCAAAACCATCTCTAGCTCTGGAAATTCTATCCAACTTGTAGTGCTTGGTAAAAGTATGTACAGAAGTCCAGGTAGCTGCCTCAAAAATAGAGTTAGTATGCAAACCCTTGAAAAAAGGACCAGAAGAAGCCACAGCTGTACTAGAATGAGCCTTTACAGAAGAAATAAGGCCCTTACCATGAAAACAATAACAAAAAGAAATAGCTTTTGAAATCCAAGAAGAAATAGTCTGCTTGGATACCAGCAATCCCAAAGACCTAGAGTGAAATGGAACAAAGAGCTAATCAGATTTCCTAATAGTCTTAGTCTTATCCCAAAAAAATCTGAGTTGTCTATGCACATCCAATATGTGCAGCACCTTCTCACTAGCAGGTTATGGAGAAAGGAAAAAAGTTGGCAAATGAATAGACTGATTAAGGACAACTCATTCACCACCTTGGGCATACAAGAAGGACTAATACGCAAGGACAACCTGTCCTTATAAAACACCAAAAAAGGAGGGCAAGCCATAAGGGCATGAAGCTCAGACACCCATCTGGCAGAAGTAAGGGCTAACAAAAGAATAGTCTTCCAAGGGCAATGTTGAAGCTGCAGGCTCAAAAGGAGCCAGAGTCAATTTCTCCAGAAGAAAATTAAGATCTCAGGGAGGAGGAACAGGCTTCCTGGGCAACTAACTAGGAACCCAAACAGATAAAAAATAAACTATAAACAAAACACCCATGGTAGTGCTAGTAAATCAACAACTCACAACCAACTAGCTCTGAAGAAATTCCATCATTTTAGGAACAAAAGCGTAAGCTTATTTCAATAAATGTATATGTCGTTTTAAAATTGTTGGTTGCAAGTTATTGGTTTACTAGCACTATCACAGGTGTTTTGTTTATTGTTTAAGGCTTTCTGGGAGGCCTAATATTAAGGATGCCTTTAAGGAATTGTTTAGCTTCAAACCTAGAGGCTAAAGGAGGAGATAAAAGAGGACAAGCAGAAATAGCTGATAAGTGGGCCTTAACAGAAGAATAAGCCAGCCCAGCATTGAGTAATTCACACAAATAAGAGAGAGAACCAAAGGAACATCCAGAAAAAGTGGATCCAGGTTATGTGAATAATACCAAACAGTAAAAGTACAAAAGCACCTTAAAGCCAAAGAATCCCAAGTAAAACGTAGAACAAAATCACAAAATTCCAGGTATTCACCGCAGCATTTTAATGGTAGTAAAACACACAAAGCTTTCGAGTAAAACTCTTTCCCAATGCATGAAATCAACAGCATAAATTACTTAATTTTAAAAAAAAACATTACAACTAATCCGCACACATTATCAATTAGTTAAATAAGTTGAATTAAAGTGCCCTGTCTCTTAAACATATAATGAATGTAATATGCCTATATAAATACAAATATATATAAATATAGCAATAAAAATACTATAAAAAATGAACAAGTAAAAGCTCAGATCATTTCATGTCTTTGTTTTAGAACAGGCTTGATACTGACAGCAGAATTTAAACCTGGAAGATGGTCTGCTCGAAAAAAATTAATCCATTTATATTCACTTAACTCAGTTTTATTCACAAGGTCACCACCCTTAGAGTTCTGATTAATTACTTGTAAAATTCTAAATTTAAATTTATGTGTAGAGTCATTGCTGTATACATGTTTAGCCAGAGCATTTGTTACAATATTTTTCCATATATCTGATAAATGTGAACTAATTATGTCCCTTAATTTTTGATTGGCTTTTCCTATATAAAAACTACTATATTGTGTGCAGTTTGCAAAATAAACTATTAGCTGTATTGCAGGTTCCTTTAGCTCTAAATTCAAATGGTTTACCACTTAATGAATGTATAAAAAATTGTTCTGTATTAATATCAACACAGTGCACACAATTCAGACAAGGCACAGTCCCTACTCTTACCATAAATGTCTTTACAACCCTTTTCATATTAACATCTTTATAGCATAATAGTTGTTTGAGATTATTTTCTCTCTTAAATGTAAAACTTGGACTTGTACCTAACACTTCATGAACTTCTTGATTGGATGTTAAAATAGTCCAATTTTTCCTAATAATTCTCTGTATGATGTCTGTATGTCTATTATATTTTATTACATAATTAATTCTATTATAATTCATTTTGCAGCTATTATAGTCATCATTCGATCTAAAAATATACGGTTTAGCCACAGTGTTCCTCATAGATGTAACTGCTTTCTTAGTTTGTTCAATAACATTTAAGTTATAGCCCCTACTAACAAAATATTTTCTCAGTTCATACATTTCTTTATCAAATGTATCATCCTTTGCACTAAGCCTACTGGTTCTCATGAACTGACTCTTCACTACCCCTTTAAATGTGTGTCTAGGATGCATGTTTGTAGAATGGACATACTTAGGTACCTGTACATTTTTCCAATGTATAGCTGTGGCTAATGTGTTATTGTCTTTAAATATAGTAATGTCAAGAAAACATATAGATTCAAAAGAATGCTTCATTTCAAACAAAAGGAAATCAGTAGTGGATTCTAAATAGTTTTTATAAATAACAAGCTGGTCATCACTATTATTCTATAAAAAGGAAAATATCATCCAGAAAACATTTATATAAAACTAAATTAGTATTCCTAAAATTAGCTAAAGCATCTAAATAAATATGTTATTCTTCCTATCTGGTTAATACCATGTTCGCATAAGTATTAGCGACATGGGTCCCCATCACAACCCCTTGTTTTTGATGGTAATAATTGTCCCCAAAACTGAATATATTGTTTTCTAGGACACATTCTAGCATCTGACATATTAATTGAATCTTAGATGAAAGGAACCCACTATGTGTCGTGAGAAACTCTAACTGCTTCAACACCATAACAATTTGGAATCACAGTAAAAAGTGAACTCACATCCATAGTTGCAAGACAAACATCATTAGCGTCATTATTGATACACCATCCCCTTAGGGAAAGGAAAAAGTCACCTGTATCTTTAATATAACTGTGACTAAATCATAAAAGGGGGCTAATTGTTTATCAAGATATTTAGAGATGGCCACAGTAATCCATTTACTGCCAGAAACAATGGGCCTCATAGAAACAGAAAACCTCTTCCATTTGGATAAATAGGATTTCCTAGTATTGGGTTTCCTGGCTTTCTGCAGGTTTAAGCATGTCCTCAGGAAAAAGGTGTCTATGGGGAATCAAAATTATATCGTCCACAGAGTCAGTTGAAGTGTGGACAGGTTAGGATGGATGAGAGATCCCTTGTCTTATGTGAGTATGTTCACCCTGTGAGGTAACTTGTGATGATTGCCCTTGGCTAAATGCAGAAGAAGGGAGAACCAATACTGTCTCGGCCAAAAGGGAGTCACCAACAAGATTTTGGGGGCATTCTGTTGAATTTTGAATAGGACTTTTGGAATGAGGAGAACGGGAGGGAAAGCATAAAGAAATATCCCCTTCCAAGAAAAAGAGAGGGTGTCCATGTTCTACACCAGAGGACCTGTGACTCTGGCACAAAATAGAGGAAGGTATCTGTTCAGAGGGAAGGCAAAGAGATCTACTTGAGGAAAACCCCACTGGTGGACAATGTCTATGAACACATTCCTATGAAGCATCCATTTGTGGGCTTGAGTTAAGGACATACTCATAATATCTGCCACAATGTAGAGTCACTTGATACTGGACAGCAAGATCCCATACCAAGAGTGTCAACTGACAAAGAAGATAAGATCTTGTTCCCTGTTTGTTTACATATCACATGACTGTGGTGTTGTCTGTAACCACCTTGAGAGGTCCTGCGGAAAAAACAGGATGAAAAGCCTGAAGAGCAAGCAGAAGGGCTGTCATCTCATTGATGTGGTCCTTCTGTTGAAGAGGAGACCAGACCTCATGCACCTTTAGGGAGCTGAAATCTGCTCCCCAACCCACATTTGAAGCATCTGTGAACAGCTCCTGAGAGGGAAGAGGGGGATGAAAAAGGAGCCATAGATTTAAGGACAACTGCTGGATCCACCAGTGGAGCTCCTTCTTGAGACAAGGTACAGGAGGAACTACAAATTCGAAAGGATGAGCATGTTGAAGCCAAACTGACTTCAGGAACCACTGAAACTTCCTCATGTGAAGTTTGGCCAGAGGGACCATAGGGATGGTGGATGCCATGAAACCCAGAGCTCTCAGAAACTCCCTGGCTGTAATGGAAGCCAGAGGAAGAAGAGTTTGAAAGAAGGAGATAAGGGTCAAGGCCTTGGGAGGAGGCGGGGATGCCAGCAAAGGCACTGCCTGAATACTGCACCTCAGAAAAACATGGTCCTGAAAAAGAGTCAGAGAAGACTTTTTGAAGTTTATTGTAAACCCCAGGCTCTGAAGAGGAGAGATGGCAAATGGAGATTTTGGAACAGGATCTCTAGAGAGGATCCCTGAAGCTGCAGATCATCCAAGAAGGGAAATACTTAAATTCCCTGAAGCCTGCAAAAACAAATCACATGAGTAAGGCATTTGGTGAATATCTTTGGGGCAGCAGAAAGGCCAAAGGGCAAAGCAGAGAACTGAAAATGCCAGGAAGCACAGAGAAATGCAGAAACTTCCTGAAAAGGGGATGGATTGGAATATGGAGATAAGCATCCTTGAGATCCAGAGACACAAATTAAGCCTGAGGAAGCAAAAGAGGGAACAAAGCCTGAAGGTTTAACATCTGAAAAGTGGGCACCTTCAGAAAAGTGTTTAGATGAGAGAGGTCTAGAATTGGTCTCCAAATAACCTCCTTTCTGGATACTAGTAACATCCTGGAGCAAAACCCTCTCCCCCTTTGGTACATAGGCACCTCTTGAATAGTACACTGAGTCAAAAGGTCCCGAAGCACCTTTGAGAAAAGGAGAGTTGTTCCCGGGGGGATAAGGAATACCAATAAAAGAGGAAAGGGATTTCGACACCATGAAATCCCCCTGGCAAATACTGGACAGAACCCAGGAATCGTGAATAATCTGTAGCCAAGCAGGAAGAGAGAGAGAGAGAGGCAAAGAGGAAAGTGACTAGGAAGAATAGGATAGTCAGACAGCACCTGGTTTATCTGGAAAGGAAGACGTCTGAGGTCCTGAAGTCTGAGTAGCCTTGGCAGGAGGAGCCCGCTTGCCACCCTTGTTGCCCTTAGGAGGAGGGCAAGATTGCCTATGAAGTGCATGAAGGCTGGCTTATTGGAGTAGTTTCTCTGAAATTTAGGAACAGGAGAAACAAATGCATGTTTGAGTTCCTGTAAAGCCTTACCCTTATCCTTAAGGGACTTAAACAGATCAGCAGCAGCTTCATCAAACAAGAGTTTATCAGCAAGAGGGGCATCCATTGACTTAGCCTTGATATCATCAGACAAAGGTTGAAGCCAAAGCCAGGAATACTTCCTCATCACATATCCAAAAGCAGCAGCCCTAGAAGAAGCATCTGCTGCATCATAAGTACATTTGAAGGAATGATGAACCGCTTGGGAGGAAGTCCCTAACAGGGAAAGAGCAGTAGTTTTACCCTCAGAGTATGGATAACCTGACAAGTCTGGAGAGGAGAGCCTACACATACCTGGACATATAGGTCTGATAATTAACAGCCCTAAAAGCCAAGGTAGCCAAGGTATAAACCTTCTTATCTAGCCTTTCCATGGTTCTGCTGTCTTTATCAGAAGGCAGTAACTTGGGCGAGGAAGTAATTGAGAGGGCTTGTCAGAGGCTAAAGACACCACTGAGGGGATGGCAGCAGGACACTTATACAAACATTTACAGTCCTCAGGCACCCTATAAAACCTACCTGGTTTCTTGGGAGCAGGGGGATGAGAATCAGGAACTTTAGAATCATTGGAAAATGCATCCAACAAAGCAGCCAAAACAGGAGGAACAGCAGAAGGCTTAGGAGATTCCATCTGCAGCAACTCATAGTACCTGTTATGGATCTCAGACACCTGAGCACAAAGCCATTTAAAGAACTCCGTCATCCTGGAGATTGTGTCTCCAAAATAAATCTCTTCAGAGGGAGTATCAAGACTGGTAGATTTCTCTTCCTCTGATCCATAGTCCAAAGGAGAAGGAATTTAAGAAAAGTAAGCAAGGGGTTCCTCATCAAAATCCAACTTCTCCTCAGAGGAATCCTGTTCCCTGGGTCTTTTAAGGGGAGTAGAGGACTGAGTGGAAGCTGGAACAGAAACACCCTGAGGACATTTCAATGCCATCAAAGCACTAAACAAACCCTGAGTGGAGGCCTGCCACTCACTCTGTGGATCCTTAGGGGTAGGAGAAACGTTTTATTTTTTTTGTTTTTTCTTCAATGGGACATCTGCCTTATAAAAATTGGAAGGCTCTGACCCAGGATGGCATTCAGTAATAGGATCTATATTACCAGATCGAAAACCCATTTCAGTGAACGCCACAAGATCAACACGTATAGCGCGAACCGCAAATACGCCGAACCCCCTAAACCGCGAAATTTAGAATCGCCATAGTTGGCCAACACCACCGTGCACTACATACCCAAACATAATAAATAAAATGCATACATACACTAACCAAACCCTACTTCTAACCCAACACTAAACCTTACATACATTACTATCTATGCACTTACCTTAACCCGCACCCTAACCCTAAGTTCCATAGCTATCGCACACTTACCCTACAGACATATATCCAAACAAAACAAATAATCCACACACATACACTTAAAACCCTACTTCTAACCCTACATTAAACCTTACATACATAACCTATCTATGCGCTTAACTTAACCTGCACCCTAACCCTAAGGTCTGTAACTATCGCACACTTACCTTGTGGAGCTATACCGCAGACAGGCCAACCATGACACTTCAACATTTTGTGTTTCATTGTTTTGAATGTTCGCCATTACTGTAGTTTGCGCTATACGTGTTGGTCTTGTGGCATTCACTGAAATGGGTTTTCAATCTGGTAATATAGACCCCAGTAATAGTGGTAGGGATTTCTTCTCTGACTAAAATTTGAGGAACACCCCTAGGCCCCTCAGAAATGATCAATCATGGTTCCCACCTGAACATCTGAAATGGATGTATGCATAGCTTCCTTGGACGTGCTTAAATCTGGATCCCCACCAGCCTCTAACCCAGTTGTGCCAGAGGAATCTGACAGCAAACTCAGGCGAACCTCCAGGCATTCACTCACCTTGGGAGAAATGTCCAGTGGAAGCTGAACAGTGGAAGATTCCAGCCTAGGCTTCTTGGCCTTCTTCTTCACTGACGGCTGTCCCTCGGGTCAGGAAGTTCCCTCCATCATATCTTTTGCGAGAAGTTTAAGTTGCTGATTCTTAAGATACAGCACCAAATAAGAAAGTCTACTATGCAAAGTTTTAGATACAAAAGCCTGACAGATGGAACAGCATGTATGGTCGTGAGAGGCACCAAAGCAAAACAGACACTGTTCATAGTGGTCTTTGTGGGGAATCTGTCTCCCACACTGGCATTTACCCTTCTTGGATGACATGAAACCCCATAAGCAACAAAAAGACAAGTAAAAATGCAACCCCAACAGGGCACTTATCTGCAATGGTTCAGTAAAACCAGCAGTGGAATGTAGACATTCAGACTGGCGCTCAAGAGATGGCATTCAGACTGGCTGCAAAGACATTCTGAGGATGGTACTTCCGGACATCACCATTATGCTCTATTCTACCCGAGGAGCATATGTGTGATGTACAGCATATCTTAAAGCAACCTAAGGCTTTGGTGTACTGGCCAGATGTCGGGTTGCCCTATGCAGGGTATCACTAATGGAATGAATACTGCAACAGTGAAATTGATGGACATCTATAAGAATCAATCTGAGTAAGTTTGAAAAGACTGGAAAGGGAGACTGGAAAAGCAATTTACAAGAGAACAACTGGAGGGCATATTTATTGCTCCCAAGTATATAACAAAGTCCAGAAGGTGTAGAATTTTTGTTTGGAAGTGCTCATATAGGTATTTTTGTACCCCAAACAGACTTCAAAGAGGTTTTCCTCAGGTAGATAATATTGGCCGGATGTGTGATGGGGAAGAAAGAGATAGCTGAGAACATATGTTTTGTGAGTGTAATAACTTGGCAGATTTTAAGCATTCACAACAGAGTACTCTAATAAATATTGGGTGAGCAAATGGCTATATCTAAGGAAATGATTATTCTGAGCTGGGACACATGATCTGAATTGTCTAGGCATAGTAAGGCCTTCGTCCATCAATCCACAATGTTTTTTTCCCCATTTTCACACATGGGTTCAGGGTGCCACTTAAACAGTGACAGTCATGTAGAGCCAAGGTTTACACCACCTTTTAGCTAGCCCTTTCATGGCTGTTCTTCCATACCACATATCCTCATGCACCCTCACACCTATGACCAATTTAGTGTGTCCATTCCACCTACTGCATGTCTCTGGAATGTGGGAAGAAGCCAGAGCACCAGGAAGAAATTCATGCGGACACAAGGAGGACATAACACAGAAGGCACCCTAGCCAATAATTGAGCCAGATAACCTCTTGCTTTGAGGTGACAGTGCTATCTGTTGTGTCACTGTGCCACCCATAAGGCCTTATTAAGTTTAATTCTGTTGGCTGCCAAAAAAGCAATTACTAGGTAATGGAAATCAAAGTCTAAACCAACTATATTTGAAGCACTGAATATTATAAAAGAGATACAAGACCTGGAAGAGAGATCTATAGAAAAGCTGGGAAGCAAATTACATAGAAATAAATGGAAATTGTGGGAACAATACATGTATAATAACGTTCAGGATAAGGAGGAGTGAGGTTTAAGGTATGGCAGGAATTCAGCAATTTATGTAAATGCTGGACTGATGATAGTTACAAAGAAAAAAAGATATGTGATGTATAGTGTATGGAAATGGATAAATGTTAATATGGTTTGTTTTCTTTTCTTTTCTATTAATGTGTGTTTGCCTAAGTCTTTTGTGATAATTAAAGGTGCTGCTTACTGAGATGGATCTGAAGTCTTCTTAAGACACTCAGTCTTGCTGGCTGGGTTTTGCTGAAATCTAAGTTTAGTTATAATTGCATTTACAGTCTGTTGCCCACAGAAACTTGCAGAGTGTACACTGATACAGCACATAAAACTTTGTCACTTTAAAAACAGTAACCAATAAAAGACTTTTTATAACAAATCACACAAACCACTGCTGCAGCTTTAGTTACTTTTCTACTTTACTTCTCAAACAGCATGGATGATAAGAGAGATACAAAATAAAAACATATCTCTAACAATGTTATCTGCTATAGTCTCTTTATACTGTTCAAGTCACACAGTTCAAATCCTGTTTTTCTATTGGTATCCTCTTTTGGACTTTGTATGAGAACATCTGTTTCCTGGTGTTTGCAGAAAAATATGTTTTCATCCTGTACTGGTATTGTTTTTTAAGGAAACACCTTGAAGTAAAACGCATACAAATGCCGACTTGCTCATTCAAACTTCCTTGCTTAACAATGTCATATGATAGAAACATGCACAGATTGTTTTCCTGTTGTCCACTCTTTACAGAAGCAGGTTAATTTTCATCTTGTTTTTCACATTCTTGCCAAGTCTGTAAGAGGTCAGCTTTCTTGATGACAGTGTGAAATGCATACTGATTATGTAGGAAAACATGTCCATTAAGCAAATTCCTTATTTCCAGGACACAGTAATTTTAGTATGGATGCTAATCACATATTACTAAACTCTATTTCTTATTTAAGCAAGCTTTATTTTATACCTTAAAATGACCAATTTAAAGTTGCATATTTGTAACAGAATTACTTTCAACCTTTTATTCACTGTTAAATACACTCTAGCAATTCCCTCTTTTTATTTTTAATGTACTCAAAACACTTTATACTGATATGTATTTTTAATCAGATTGTATAGAAAACACATTAAACAAAACCTTTAGTCTTCTTTTGATACAAGTCAAAATGCAATTTTACATAGTTAATATAATGATATCAAGTATTACTACTAAAACTGAATGTATTTAACAACTTTTTCTTTTGCAGACCATTCTGTGAAAATATTTTATCAGTTATGAACAAGTTTTAACTTGATTAATTTATTCTTTTGCAATCACAGAATTTAATTTATGACTTAGAACTCTTTCATTAACTCTTTGCAGCTGTTGAATTAACTATTTACTTTTATTAATCATTTTATACCAAAAGATTACAGATAGACTAATATGTATAAGAGACAAAAACTATGTGCTACTGCAAGCATTTATACACTGCTGAAAATATACAGTTTCAATGTCATTTAACCGGGTTCCTATCAGTTTGTCGAAACTTCAACAGTTCGAACACCATATGTTCGAACTGTGAAGTTCGAAAACTGATTATCGTGAAGCTGCGGAACACCAAATTTTTTCCCAGGGAAAGAATTTGGTGGGCCGTTTCTGTGACTTTACTATTCCCTTCACTGTGGTGTGAAGGTTACGGACCGGGTTAAGGTGTGCGATAGTTATGGACTTTAGGGTTAGGGAGTGGGTAAGGTGAGTGTGCAATAGTTACAGACCTTAGGGTTAGGGAGTGGGTAAGGTGAGTGTGTGATAGTTACGGACCTTAGGGTTAGGGAGCAGGTAAGGTGGGTGTGCGATAGTTACAGACCTTAGGGTTAGGATATGGGTTAAGGTAAGTGGATAGATAGTAGTGTATGTCTGGTTTAGTGTAGGGTTAGCAGTAGGGTTTTGTGAAGTGTATATGTATGGATTATTTATTTTGGTGTGCTGTGTTGTGTGTGTGTTTTCTTGGAACAGCGATTTTTTTTTCCTGGAAAACAAATCACTGTTGTAAGCCTTCGATGGTTTTGCACTTCAAGGTTAGATGTTCGAACATATGGTGTTCGAATGTCTGCTGTTTCGTTGAAGTAATATAGACCCATTTAACCATAACATTGTGGTCATAT
This sequence comes from Protopterus annectens, assembly GCF_019279795.1. Lineage (NCBI taxonomy): Eukaryota > Metazoa > Chordata > Ceratodontiformes > Protopteridae > Protopterus > Protopterus annectens. The sequence goes on from NC_056741.1 coordinate 405,366,219, forward strand.
TTCTGAACTGCCCATTAACACCTTGGTTGACAGTGAAGTGAACATATTAAACACCTTGGTAAAGTACCGAACTGGGCTTAGATAATAAATATTTGAATGTAATTATTTCAGTATATTTAATACCTGAGGATTAAAAAAAATTATTTATATACTAAAAAATGCTATGTATATATTAGTCCATTAACTGTATGAGTACACTATTTTAATATAATTTTCCTCGAACTGGGGTAACTTTTAGTTATGTACTTACCATAACTTTAGATGTTTGGGATCCATCTCGCCTACATTCTGTACTGATGGGTTCGGAGCCGATCCTCGGCTCCGACTCGGCACGCTATACTATAGAGCGAAGTCTCTTATTGGCTGAGCTATTCTACATCCCAGGATGGACCACCACTGCTTCCCCAGATCTTGTTTGACCGCACACATGCACACATACATAGACTGTTGATATAACATTGCCAGATGTTTCAAGATGAAACGGCTGAACTCGAACCGTCCGGTCTCTTCTGATCTCCAAGGCAGGGGGAAGGAGGGTGGGTTATTAGGAATGTAGGCAAGATGGATCCCAAACATCTAAAGTTATGGTAAGTACATAACTAAAAGATGTTATGTGAGCCTATCTCGCCTACATTCTGTACTGATGGGACAGCGTCCCTAGCACCTGATTCCTGGGTGGCTCACTGGAAAACACTCCTGAGAACTGCGGAACTGAAGGAAGCTCACCCCCGAGATGCCACATCCAATTTGTAATGAGAAATGAAAGTGTGAGGAGAGGACCATGTAGCCGCAGCACAAATGTCACTAATGGCAAGCTTAGAATGAAAGGCTGTCGAAGTAGCCATAGCCCTTGTAGAATGAGCTTTTACTGTGGTTGTAAGCTCTTTATCGGAAAGGAAGTAAGTATGACTGATACAGTCTCTGATCCACTTGGCAAGAGTGACCTTCATGACGGCTTTGCCCAATTTATTGTCCGAAAAAGACACAAACAACTGATCTGTTTTCCGTGTTTTGTGCGTCCCATCCAAATAGAAGCGCAATTGCCTGTGAACATCCAATGTGTGGAAGATGTATTCTGCTCTGTTTGAGTACTTTGGTAAGAAAACTGGAAGTTCCAAAGACTGTTGCAGACAAAAACTAGAACAAACCTTAGGAACAAAGGATGGATTAGGCCTGAGGGATACTCTATCCTTGTGAAAAAACAGGTACGGTGGTTTGACACATGGGGCTTGAAGTTCCGAAACTCTTCTGGCTGATGTAAGTGCAACCAAAAAAGCAGTCTTCCAAGAAAGAAATTTCAAGTCACAAGTTGCTGCCGGTTCGAAGGGGGAAAAGGTCAAAGCACCTAACACCATATTAAGATCCCACGGTGGAGCGGGATGAGAAATCGGAGGTCGTAGCAGCCCAGCACCTTTCATGAAGGCTTTACACAGTTTGTTGCTCATCAAAGGAGGGTCTATAGTTTCATGAAAATTGGAAATAGCTGCCAATTGAACCTTGATGGTAGAGACCGAAGAACCTTGATTGAATAGAGAAGCTAAAAACTTCAGAACTTCTGACACCGGGACAGTTATGGGATCTAATCCCCGGAGTTGGGCCCAAATAGCAAATCGCTTCCATTTGCTGTTATACATTTTTTTAGTAGAAGTCTTGTGGGCCGAGGACAAGATATGTATGACTTCCGGGTCCAAAGCATGGTTCCTGACTATGGTCGGAAGAGGAGGAGCCAAGCTGTTAACCTCAACAAGTGAAGGGACTGATGATGTTGTCCCAACTGATGGATCAAGAGGTCCGGAAATTGGTCCAGGAACCATGGACCGTCCAGTGCATATTTCCGAAGAAAGGGAAACCAGACTTGACGAGGCCAGTATGGGGCAACTAAAATCATCTTGCTCTCCAAGTGAATCACCTTCTGGATCACCCTGGGAAGGAGGGGAACCGGTGGAAAGGCGTACAGCAGGCCCTATAACACTCAACAATACTCACTAAAAAAATATATATCTCACGCACGAGGGCAAGGCCCCTCTAACTAAAACGGGAACCTTTCCCTCAAATAAAAGATCAATTTGCCACAAAACTTTGTTCAAAACCAGTCACACAACAACGATAGCTGTTAAAACAGCTTTTGGGTATGTTAATCAAAAATTTCTGACAGAAATGTGTTGAAAAAAATAGAAACTTAGCTCAGCCAAGTCCGAGACCACGTCTTTGCTGTAAAGTGGCAAACGAGATCTGGGGAAGCAGTGGTGGTGCATCCTGGGATGTAGAATAGCTCAGCCAATAAGAGACTTCGCTCTATAGTATAGCGTGCCGAGTCGGAGCCGAGGATCGGCTCCGAACCCATCAGTACAGAATGTAGGTGAGATAGGATCACATAACATCCAATACTAGTACTGATAAAATGATGGTCCAAAAACCAGTGATAAAATTACAATTAGTAATAAAATTACAACTTGACAAATTACTTTTGAACTTGTTACTTTGCAATATGTCCTATACAGTATATATCTCTACACAGACTGTCTGCTACTCATGCATTTCAATCTAGTAGGTAACCTGGACCCATTTCTTAAGCATGGTTCTCTACACATAATTTAATTTGTACTGAATTCTTTTGTATTTGTACATACAAAGACTGTAAAGTATGTTTAGTCTAATCCTACAAATATAGTAACATTAGCATCAAGTAAAATCTTGGAACTTTTTATGTCTCTTTAGAAGTATTTAGTGGAATTGCCACCACAGGCAGCTACATACCCTGCAATTAGAAATATTCATGCTTTTGCATATCAACATTGTCTTGCCAAAAACATATTAAAAAATAGTGACCAGTCTTGTTCACTTTTTCATATTTCTTTACTTTTTCTCTTGTATAGCTTTAATAAAGAAAGTTAAGCCATCTCTTGTATAGCTTTACAGTTTAACAGGTTGTAAATACAATTTAATACTAAACAATACAATAATAACTAGTGTGATAGCTATTAGCAACTTGTAAAATATCTTATCCTGTCAGGTTGAATCTGTTTACCAGTATTTCTAAAGCAGTAATACCTGTTTTACCCTCCCCCTGAAAAAGTATTGTCAAGAAGGAATGAGATATTATTTCTTCCTGTAGCTTTATTTTAGACCCTTTTGCAATACTGCTTATACAGTCAGTGTAAAAGTGAGCAAGTACCCCTCCCCCTGTAGTACTGCAGTATTGTTTATTTGTTTTACGCTGTGAGAATAAAATGTATGTCAGCCCATCACTTTGGTTATACATTTGCTTTATTATGTTACTAATAAACTATAGACCTTTGTCTGACTTGATCATTTTTTGGCTGTTTTTAATGACAGAATATATTTTTTCTGTTGCCTTTCCTGTCTACTACTAATAGTAGTTATTTGTACTGTCCTGTATACTTCATTTGAACTGTATGTGTACTATAGCCCATCTGTTGGCTAAACTTGATGTGAGTTTTTTTTTTTTTTTTTTTTATACTTTTAACATTTACTTGCAAACAGATTATCAGTGACATATATGCACAATTGTGATGTTTTATTATAATTACCAAATAGTGTTGCATGTGAACATTTTAACAATTATGTTTTAATAACAATAATGTTTTAGAAAAACTCAAGCCACTTGTCTGGCAATCAGTCTTGTTTTTTTACTTTATCTGCTCAATATTTCCTGTAACTATTCATCCAGTTTAGGAAGGTCTGAGCTCACATTTCAGACTTTGTAAACCATAGTTAAGCATGCCGTAATGGTTTACCTGCACTGTCTACAAATCCTCGCCTTACCCAGGTTTCCATATGCAGTCTTAAAGAATTTACTACATAAGCACTATCTGAAAAAATGTTAACAGGGTTTTAATACTTTAGCACATATAGTACTGCCTCCAGTTCAGCTCTTTGAGCTGACATGTGTCTTGGTAACTTGATTAGTTTGGGAGAACCCAATTGTGGATTCTTTGCAACTATGGCAAATCCTGTCCAGTATCTGCCTTTGTCCCAATATCATGCTCCATCCACAAAGATGGATGGCTTAAAGTGATGAAAATCAGATGCCAAAAATTGCACATCAGCTGACATTATCTTTTCTAAACAGTTATGCTGTTTCCCTTCATAGCCCATATAATTGGACAAATAGTATTTGTCCCCTGTCTGTATAGTGACAGTCTATAAGAGGTCAGCTTTCTTGCTGACAGTGTGAGATGCATACTGATTCTGTAGGAAAACATGCCCATTAAGCAAATTCCTTATTTTCCAGGCCACTGTCATTTTAGTATGGATGCTGATTACATATTACTAAACTCTATTTCTACGTTTAAGCAAGCTTTATTTTATACCTTATTTATGTTGCACATTTGTAACAGAATTACCTTCAACCTTTTATTCACTGTTAAATACACTCTAACAAATATAGGTTAAAAAAAGACAGAATCATCCAGGCTGTCAGTTGTATTTGCTCCAAATAGGGGTGCACCAGTCGAACTTGATACTGTGTGAGCAAATCCAGAGTGTGAGGAAGTATGTGGTAATTGCCCTTGACCAATACCATTAGAAAGGAGAACCATGATTGCCTGGGCCAGTAGGGATCACCACATTGATCTTTGACATTTCTTTCTGATTCTTCAGAAGTACCGCGGGAATCAGTGAAAGGGTGGAAATGCATGCAGGAGGATTCCCGTCCAAGGGAGCGTGAATGCATCTGTCCGACAAACATGGCTGCAAGGATGTCCGTAACAGAATTCCTCCAGCTGTCTGTTTTGAAAGGAGGCAAACGGATCTATTTAAGACATTCCCCATATTTGGTCTCGATCCTGGAACATCAGTGTCTAGGATCTGCTTAGACTGTCTTCCACAGTGTTTTGCTCTGACATGATGTATGATGCCTGAAGAGTCACGGAATGCTATAAAGCCAGCACCCAGGCCATCATTTGCAATTGGCACAGAGGCTATGACCGTATGACCTTGTATGCCCTTGTTTGTTGAGGTACCACATCCCTTTGGTGTTGTCTGTAACCACAAGATGACCCAGAGTCCATAGGTGGTGAAGGACTTTCAAGGCATGGATCACTACCAAAATTTCCTTGATATTGATGTACTTCCTACCATCCTTGGGCCTCCAAGTGGCCTGCACTTGAACTCCCATTGACACAGCTCCCCAAGCAAAGTCAGACAAATCTGTCTGGATAGATTGCAGTGGAACAGGTGGAAAAAAGGATGTGCTGGGGTTAATATTCAGTTGTATTCTCCAGCACTGTAACTCTTGTCTGATAAGGCTAACACCAGCAACTGGGATTCCAGTGAATGTAAGTGCTGGGTCCAACAATTTCAAACATACCACTGAATTTTCCTCATGCAGAGAGTGAGTGGTACCATTAGAATCACGTGTGCTATCAGTCCCAGAATTTTTAGAAATTCTCTTGTTGAGGTAGCTTTCCTACTGGAGAATTCCTGAAAAATCGTTAGTAGGACAGGACCTTCTCTTTGAGAAAAAAAAGCCATTCTTTTGTCTGTGTCGATTAGGCACCCGAGGAAGACAATTCTTTGCAAGGGCATCAGACATGACTTCCAGAGGTACAACTTGAACCATTGATAGGAAGTAAGGCTGTAGCCCTCTCTATCAATTCCAAACACCTAAATACAGACTCTGCACAAATCAGCAAGTCATCCAAGTAAGGAGAAATGTGAAAGCCAAAAGTCTGGTAGTGAAACGCTACCAGAGTAAGGCATTTGGTAAACACTCAAAGTGCAGTGGATAGCCCAAATGGCAGTGCAGAGAAACCAGACACGAAATCTCAGATATCTCCTGAATGGATAAGCAATAGGAATATGGTGATGCACACCTTCCAAGTCCAGGGAAACCATGAATCAGTGGTCTGGCAGAAAACAAAGTAATGTCTGTTGGGTGAGCATCTTTATTATTTATTTATTTATTTATTATTTGTTCACCAGAAAAGTGGACTGGTCTGTGGGGTCTTTTTTGCCACAAATTTGAGCTCAAAAAACAGAAAATACATCACGGTCTTTCAATCACCGTGTTACATACAAAATGGGTACATAGCAAAATTCTGAATACAGTAAGTTTGATTGCAGATAGATTAACATTAAAAGATCCAGACTGCATTGAAAAAAAGATATACTGGGGACCTTAACAAAAGTATTCAGAAGGGAAATATCCAACACTGGTCCTTTCTACCTCTCTTTTCATGGGGACCAAGACAATTCTGGAGTAGAAACCCTTCACCCTCTTTAAAGGAGGAACTGGCTCTATGACCCAAGTCCAGCATATGCTAGAGAATAGGAGAGAATAATAAGGTCTGGACCAGTGAATGAGGAGACCCCCCAGCCTAAATGGAGGAAGATGTTCCTTACACTGCCATCTGTAACCTGTGCCAATGATGCTGACCACTCATTTGTCAGAAACCACTGACAACCAGGCTGCTTTGTTGAAAGCTACGTTTCAAGACAGGGCATCTTGGGGGAACTTGGGAATTACTGGAGCCAAGCCTTGGCATAATCATATGTTGAGAGGGGATAATTCTTTCTGGGAAAGGAACCCCTCTTGTTAGGGTTGTTGGAGTTCTCATCATGCTATTTCCTTTTGGTGCCATGGTTTTGTTTGGCTGGGACTTCTGATTACTGGGTCACTGAACATTATTCTGCTTTTTGGTGGGAAAAATTGAGAATATAGGACATTTTAGTCACCCTTTCCTTCAGTTTACCTCTGTCATCCCAGTGTTTTAGGATCTGATTAGTAGCTGTACCAAACACACAATCAGAATCAAGAGGAGCATTCATAGTTTAATTTTTAAACTTATTAGAAAAGCTTTAGCAATGCAACCAAGCATACATCTTTATCATAACTGACACAGCTACCTTTCCAGTAACAATGTCAGCACCAGCAAGGTGCTTTTTAAAGCATGTTTAGACACTTGAGAAGCATTGGAAACCATCTGTTTTACATAGTCTTTCTGCTTAGCAGGTAATGCTGCAGCAAACTCATCTAGATTATACATATACCCCAACATAAGCTTCAACATAAAACTCTGGTTGTTAAACATTTTAAAAGTGATCATGCTGGACTGTGCCAGTTTATTTCCCTGAGAGTCTATTCACTTGCCTAGCTTATCTTAAGGGACTGGGTTTGAAGAAGAGATGGTCTTTTTATTGGAAGAGGTCACAGGGGACACAGAAACAGGTTACACAAAGGGGGGGGCTTGGAAGCAAGGTATGGCTGAGAACACCTGTAATTTCTTAAACACTTTTTAGGCAGAAACTCACATAGCAGAGGGGAATTGCAAGCTTTCTTAAAAAATATCCTCCAAGACTGGGATCAATGGAGGGAAGGTCACCACATTCAGGGCCTCATCCTCCAAAAGATCATATACCCTGCTGATCTCAGGAGAGGTTGAGGATTGCTCAGAAATTAATACATGCCTAAATTTTAATCAACAAATTTTCAATAATATACTAACTTCTGTCAACTGGACTCCACTAAAAATATTACCTCTAGAAGAAGCTGTGAGGCAGTTTAACAGGGTTTTCCTAGACAGCCTTAACAGTGTAGCTCCCACTCAAATCAAGAGGACTAAGCAAAATCATGCACCCTGGTCATCAAAAGCTACTAAGCACCTACTACTCTCTAGAGACTGCACTCGGAAAGAATGGCACAAAATAAAAATAAAACCACCATACTCAAATATAAACAACTACGAACTCTAGCTAAAAAACAAGTAATTGCAGACAAAAAAAAAAACTTCTCTCAGACCTTAGTCAATCAAACAAATAATCCAAAAAAAAATCTGGAAATCCAGCTCCTCACTCTTAAACCCTGGAACCCCACAAAACCCCTCTCCAGCTCATGACAAAAATCCAGAAGAAATTGCCCTTCTATTCAACTCTCACTTCATTGACAGTATACTCAGCTTTATAAATCAGGTGCCATCTAATACCCTCTCCATCACCTCTGATAATCTAGACCCATCACACATAGATCAAACCAACTCTCCTGCATCCATTTCTTTATCTCTAAATGCTGTACCCACCTCACTTGTCCATAAACTTCTCAAAAAGCTAAAACCTTGCTCTCTATCTGCCAACAATCTTCCCTCAGAGTACCTAAAACTTGCTGCCAACTCAATATCATACCCAGTTACTATCCTCATCAATAGATCTATCTCAGAACCCTATTTTCCCAAACTTTGGAAGATATCCACCATAACTCCTCTGCATAAAGGTGGCAATACCAATGAACTCTCTAACTACCATCTCATATCTATTCATTCCCCTTTATTCTTGGCACAGTGAACAAGGCCCTTGAGTCTGGCCAGATAACTTCTGTACTCCTGTTAGACTTGTCAAATGCTTTTGACACTGTCTCATCCTAAGTTACTTCTACAACTAGTATCCATTGGATGCTCTCAATCCACCCTTAAATGGTCCTCAAACTACCTAGCAGACAAGCAGCAAAGTGTACAATGGTACGGTAGTATATCAGAATACCTAGTCAACAGAACAGGAGTCCCCCAATGGCCCATTCTAGGGCTTCTGCTCTTCAATATTTTCATAAATAAACTACATACAAGCCTCTCTTCAAATCTCGTTTATCCAGTATGCAGATGACTCCACCATCATCACATCCTGTAATAATATCCACAGTCTACAAAGTTTATCACAAAAGGCCTTCGTGTCTATTGAAACCTGGGTAGCCGAAGCACAACTTCTACTTAATGCTAAGAAACTAAGCTTATGATATTTTCAACCAAGCCAATCTCTCAGGATTTCACCATATACTCTAAGAACATGACAAAAATAGAAATAGTAACTCATGCTAAATTACTAGGGATAACCACTGACGGCAAACTCTCATTTGAACAACACATACTCAGTGCTATAAAAAATACACACTTTAAACTTGGCAGATTAAACAGACATAAACTTTATATGGATAAACGCACCAAAGAGACACTTGCAAATAGCTTCTTGCTCCCATCCCTCCTCTATGAAGCCTCCATTTTCACCAACCTCCATCAATCTGTAAAGAACAAACACCAAGCATACTACCATAAAATTGCTAAATTTGCAACCAATACACCATACTGATCCCACCACTGCCAAGCTCTTAAAGAACTTAGCTGGCTAGAATTACAACAATACCTCAATTCTACCCAACTAACTGTTGCTCATAACATAATTTACTCACCCGTTAGATGCCCTTCCCTTCAGCACATCCTACAACCCTACTCCCTGTGTCAAAACCTACACTCTAACAACAAACAACTTGTAACCATTGTGAAACCCAATAAAAGAGCTGGGCATAGCCTCTATTCCTATGGCATAGATAAGAACTGAAAAACCCTTCCTCCAGATGTCTCCTTCCTAGACTCTGTATATACTTTCAAAGCATCTGTAAAGAAATACTTTCTTAACAATCCCATCTGTCCTTGTACCCATACCTACAGGCCACCATAGTTACCTTATATCTTACTTATTCTTTAGTAGCTCCATCCTCCAACCAACATAACCATATCATCTAACCTTATCTCTTATACCTCCAGCATCCTACTCGCTGATCTCTGTAATCATACCAACCTCTTTTACCAAACTATTATCTTCTATTCACTATCTCTTCTCCATCCACAAGAATACATCATCCTTTCCTACTATACTTCAATTTAGTTTCCTCCTTCCAAGTCAACTAAGCATTAGCTTTCGTGCCCATTTTCTTTTGATGTAATGTATCAAATTAACATATATTTTATTGTGTTGCAGTCATATTATTATGCTTGTAGCTACCTGTTAACTTTATGATGTTGTACTTATCAGCTGATTGACATGTCCTTGTAAATAATTTGCTTTGTATGTTCATTTTGTATGTCATAACATTGGAGCTTTTCTCCCTGGGCCTCTACTGAAAATGTGTGTCTGACCCAGTGGACTTTCCCAGTCAACAAATGTAAATAAATAAATAATAATAATAAATAAATAAAGCCAACATTTGGGAATAATAAAACATCTCTTTAGGTTTCTGAACCTATTCATCCTTAGAGGAAATTGATTGGTCAGACTCTAACACTTCAGAAACCTCAGATTTTGTATCTCCTTCAAAATCAGGATCTTTGTATGGTTGAATGAGGTTGGGAGCATAGGCATTACTCATAACCTGGGTTTGCAGTCTGAAGTCAGTGGCATGAATAATGGATCTAGCCACAGCCACCAGCTCAGAGGAAACTACAGTCGTAGATTGCTGCCTGTAAAGTGGTGGGACTTCTGTCTCTTTCTTGCATGCACTGCAAGAGTGGGAGAATCCTCATGGTGAGACATATCAATACTGGCAACAGATTCTGTACTCCTAACATTCCCTCCACTTAAAGAATTTAGTTATCTTGTACTTGAACTACACAATGATATAGCTCTGGGGGATGTCTTTGAATCTTGTTTCATGCACAGATGTGGTAATACCTTACCAGAGGATCAGGAGGCAAAAGAAGGTGAGTGGTTTGATAACCAGCCCAAGACTACTGCAGAGTCACAAGCTGTAGGCTGAGGCATATTTCTTGATTTACTTCCATGTGTTTTGGGTGCAAAAGGGGTAGATGGGTGTGGGGCACCATAGTCCATCAAGTTAAGGGACAACAAACTAGCCAAACAATGCCAAATAATGGCTACACAGTCAGCCGGTACAAAAAATTAACAAGTTTAACTATTTTCCCTCTAAACAACAATATAAAGTCTATTTCTGCAGGAACACTATTCTGAACACTGCACTGAATAAAATGACAATAACTTCAGTACCACAGTTCAAGGCACAAAGTACATGCACTAAAGTTCCACAACTTTTGTATAAAAAGGCTAGCTTTGGCACTAAATGATTAGAAACAGTATAAAACAGCTTAATACAAGAAATAAAGCATAAATGTATGAAAAAATCTGGTCAGAAATGATTAACATACAAAATGTAGCCAAAAATCGAGATTTAAAAAAAAATAACATGTTGTAATTCTGTTCAATCACATCAAATAATAATCACACACAAAAAAACCTTCAATATCAGCAAGTTTTTCCTGACAAATTTTCCAAATTAAGCTTTCAATCAACAGAAAAGTACACTTGTGTAAAATCTTACCATAACAGTAGACATCCTCTTAATTGTTGCAGCATTCTTCATCTAAGGGATCTCCTGTCAATGATAGCCCAACATCCAGCCAGTATACCAAAGCCTTCAGCTCTTATAGATGCCATATGTCACATGCATGCTCCACACGCACACTTGTTGCACAGACACAGATATTCAGAAGTGGAAAATCCCCAGAAGGAACAGAATACCATCTGGGACCTATAAGAACTTGTGCATCTAGAAGGAAAAAGAAAAAAGATAGAAGAGCCCCTTGGCCAGGAGGACAATCAAAACACAGGGCAATAGTCAGGATAGAGCAGGAAGGAGGGAGGGACCAAATACCACAAAAGTGAAGAGAAGGACATCTACTATTATGGTAAGACTTTACACAACTGTATTATGTTCTTCCATATCACTGCCGCAGTATTTTTCACCTAAGGGAGAGTACAATAGGTCAAGAGGAAGTTTGGGAGAAGGAAGGCACAGAGGAACCCTCCACAAACCCATGCAGAATAGTTCCAGCAAAGCCTGATCTGGCTCTGGAATTAACATCCAACTTGTAATGCTTAGTGAAAGTATCAACAGAGGACCAAGTAGCAGCCTCAAGGATGGAATTGTTATCCAGACCCCTGAAAAAGGCGCCAGACTAGGCAACTGCCATAGTAGAATGCACCTCTACAGAGGAGGAAAGGCATTTACCATGAAAAGAATAACAAAAGGAAATGGTCTTAGAAATCCAGAAGGAGATGGTTTACTTAGAAACAGACAAACCCAAAGTCCTGGGATGAAAGGAAACAAAAAGCTGCTCAGATTTGCATATAACTTTAGTTTTATTCAAATAATATCGGAACGGTCTATGCAAATCCAAGGTGTGAAGAATCTTCTCACTGGCAGACTGCAGAGAAGGAAAAAAGGAAGGAAGATGAATACACTGACTAAGGGACAACTCATTGACCACCTTGGGCATAAAAGAAAGATTAGTATGCAGAAACACTCTTTATCTGTAGAAAACTAAGAAAGAGGGATAGCCATGAGAGCCTGAAGTTCAGATAATCTCTTGGCTGAAGTGACAGCCAAAAGGACAGTCTTCCAAGTAAATTTTGTAAGGAAGCTGAAGAAGCAGACTCAAAAGGAGCTCATGTCAATTTTTCAAGTACAAAATCGAAGTCCCAGGAAAGTGGAATAGGCTTCCTGTGGGGCCTGATATGAAGAACACTTTAAAAAATTGCTTGACCTCAAGTCTAGAGGCCAGAAGATATGTTAAGGGCAGACAAGCAAAAATTGCTGACAGATAAGGTTATACTGACGAATATGTCAACCAAGCGTAATGCAAATCACACAAATAATTGAGAACTAGAGGAATCTCCAAAGATAGGGGATTTTGATAGTGAGAGAGCCACCAGACAGAAAATTGCTTCCATTTGGACATATATGATTTCCTGGCCTCCTGTAGAACCTGAAGCATGTCTTCAGAAAAGAGGTGCCTGAAAGGGATCAAAACCCTATCACCCACATTGTCAGTTGAAGAGTAGACAAGTAAGGATGGATAAGAGATCCCTTGTCTTGTGTGAGAAAATCCACATGGTGATATAACTTGTGGTGACTGCCCCAGGCCAAATGAAGGGGGAACCAATGCTGTCTGGGCCAAAAGGGGAGTCACTAGCAAGATTTTGGGAGAGTCCTGCCTGATCTTGTCAACGGCATGTGGTAACAGAGAAAGGGGAGAGAAGGTGTAAAGGAACATCCTCTTCCAAGGAAAAGAAAGGGTGTCTATTTTTCAAGCCAGAGGACTTGGAACTCTGAATCAGAATAGAGGAAGTTGCCTGTTCAGTGTAGAAACAAAAAAATCTACCTGAGGAATAACCCACTGATGGACAATGCAGCATCCATTCATGAGCTTGTGTGCTGAATTTGCTCAAGGAGTCTGTCACTAGATTGTGGTCTGAGGGAATGTAAACTGCCTGAAAAGTCACTTGATACTGTATAGTTAGATCCCAGACCTGAAGAGCTAATCTGCAAAGAAGATAGGACCTTGTGCCCCTTGCTTGTTGACATATCACATCACTGTTGTATTGTCTGTGCAAACTCTGAGAGGCCTGGAATGAAAGAAGAAATAAAAAGCTTGAAGAGCTAGAAGCAGGGCCCATCTCTTTTATATTGATGTGGTCTGACCTTTGATGAGGTGGCCAGAGATCCTGAACCTTGAGAAGGCCACCGCAGGCAACCCACCACCTGTCTGAGGCATCTATAAAGAGCTACTGAATTGGAACTGGAGCTTGAAAAGGAAGTCCTGGATTAAGTGAAAGTTGATGAGTCCACCACTGAAGCTTGAGCTTGAGAGAGGGGAAGGAAAGGTACTGGGCAGTACAGGGGTGGCAGTGTTGAAGCCACATTGACTTTAGGTACCACTGAAGCTTCCTCATATACAGTCTGGTGAGAGGGAGTGTGGGAATGGTGGAAGCCATGAACCCAAGAACCTGAGAAATTCCTTGCCTGTAACAGGTGCCAGAGAAAGAAGGGATTGAAAAAAGGCAATTAGAGAGAGAAAGAGACTTTGAGGCAGGCAGAGATGCCAGCATAAGAATTCTCTGAAGTCTACAGCAAAGAAAAATGATCATGGGAAGGTCAGAACTGATTTCGGGAAGTTTATGGTGAACCCTAGACTCTGTAACAAGGAAGCAGTAAACTCTAGATCTTGAAGCAAAGTGTTGGGGAAGAAGTTTCAATAAGCAGATCATCTAGATAGGGAAAGATCTGAATTCTTCAAATCCTGCAAAAAGCAATGATAGGAGTGAGGCATTTGGTGAATACCCCTGGGGTAGTAAAGAGGCTGTAGGGCAAAACAGAAAACTAAAATGCAAGGAAGAGACAGAGAAAGATAAAAATTTACAGAAGAGGGGATGGATGGGGATATGAAGGCATGCATCTTTGAAATTCAGAGATACCAAAAAAGCCTGTGGTAAAAGAAGAGGAAATAATGTCTGAAGAGATAACATCTGAAAGGAAGGAATCTTGGGAAAGGTGTTCAGCCAGAAAAGATCAAGAATTGGTCTCTATGTGCCCTCCTTTCATGGGACCAAAAACAATCTGGAATAAATCCCTTCCCTGCCTGGGTAGGAGGTATGGCTTCTATGGTGCCCTAGGCCAAAAGAAAGTGAAGAACCTCTGGGAAATGAGAGAGCTGTTCCCAAGGAGGTACAGGAATGCCTGAAAAGGAAGGAAGGAACTTCCAAACCATGAAATATCCCTGACAGATAATGGATGGAACCCAAGAGTCTGAAGTGATTTGTACCCAACTTGGAAGAGACAAGGAAAGATGGAGGGACAAGGGTACCTGGCCAAGGGATGGAGGAAGCAAATTGTCAAATAGAATCCAGCTTGTCCTGGAATAAAGGTTTCTGGGTGACAGAAGTCTGAGTAGACTTAGCATGAGGCACATACAAAGAACCATTCTTGCCCTTAGAAGGAGGGCAAGATTGCCTATGAACAAAGGAAGATTTGGAGGGATAATTCCTCAGAAATTTTGGAATAGGAGAAACAAAAATATGTTTCAGCTCCTGCAAGCCTTTGCCTTTGTCCTGGAGAGATTTGAAAAGCTCAGCAGAAGCAGCAGATCCAAAATGATTTGCATTATCCAAATAAGCATCCAAATGTTTGGCCTTAATGTCATCAGGTAGAGCATGAAGATGAAGACAAGAATAAGGCCTCATAACTGAATCAAAGGTAGCAGCCCTGGAAGAGGCATCAGCTGCATCATAGCTGCATTTGATTGAGTGGCAGGCAATTTGAAAACTACAGCCCAACAGGGAAAGGGACAAAGCCTTCCCTCAGAGTTAGGAAGGTCAGAAACCACCTTAGCAACATGAGAGAGGAGAACCAAAACATACCTGGTCATATGAGTCTGGTGGTTGATGGCCCTAAAAGGTAAAGTGACAGCTGTGTAAAAATTTTTGCCCAGCCTTTCTATAGCTCTACTATCCTTATCAGAGGACAACAGCTTGGTGGAGAGTAACAACTTGGATGGCTTGTCAGTAGAGACTAACACTACAGAAGGGACAGCAGAAGGGTATTTATAAAGATATTTACACTCCCGGGGCAATTATCTATCTGACTTTTTAGATGCAGGAGGCTGACAGCCAGGGGCTCTGCTGAGAAGGTATCCAAAAGGGTAGTCAGAACAGAAGGAAAACAGATGGTTTGGGATACTCTGTCTGTAGGAGCTCATAATATATTTTTTGAATCTCGGAGACTTGGGAACAATCCCACTTAAAATAATTCATCATACGGGCAATGATATCCCCAAAGGCGAGCTCTTCCAAAGTTGAATCTGGACTAATGAAGTCCTCCTCCTTTGAGCCATAGTCCAAAGGGGAAGGGATTTAGGAAGAATAAGCCAAGGATTCTTCCCGAGTCCAGATCATCATCCACAGAATCTAATTCACTAGGCCTCTTGAATGGAGTGGAAGACCAGGGAGACACAAGAATAGAGACCCCTTGAGGAGACTTCAAGGCTGTAAAAGCATTAAATAAACCCTGTGTGAAATCCTGCTGTCACACTGGGGATCGTTAACAACAGGGGAAATATGTTTTGTTTTTGTTTCTTTTTGTATGGGATTGTCCACTTGAAATGCCCTCAGAAAGTCAGACCCATAGGTGACTTTATAATGGTTGTAGGACTCTCCACCCTTATTAAGATCAGATGAATTCCCCTCTGTCTTTTGGATATAATGCTACTCAATGCTAGAAGTCTAAACCTCAAAATGCACTCTCTCGAGGCACTCCTAAAAATGGAGAACATCGATATCTGTGCAGTAACTGAGACCTGGTTCAAGGCTCCAGAGACCACCCCTGCAATACCAGGCTACAACTCTTACCACACTTTTCGGCCACCAAACCAGGACCGAAACAGTAAAGGTGGAGGAGTGTCAATATTCACCAAGGATATTCACACCACCAGGCTAGTTGGCCAACACAATGTGTCTGAAATTCTCCAAGTGCAACTAACACTAGGTAAGACTGCAATCCAAATTGTAGCTTGCTACAGATCCCCACCATACCCCAAGATTCTCACTACACCTTTCTAAACATACTGGAAAATATTAAGATAGAACCAAACACCCTAATACTGGGTGATTTTAACTACCCTGCCATTAACTGGGAAAACTACTCATGTCCCAACACCTTTGTGCAGCGGTTCTTGGAATTCATAAATTCCAACGCCCTGGATCAACTAATCCATAGTCCCACCAGGGGCTCCAATATCCTAGACCTGGTCATTACCAACATGGGAAATCAATGCTCCATACCTATGGTCACCCCTCGTTAGTCAGGTCTGACCATAAGCTAATCACCCTTAACATCCACATCCCTCACCCCTCAGTAAAGAAACCACCATAAAAAACTTCTCCAAAGCCAACTGCATGCTACTCAAGTCAGAAGTGACAAACTTCATGACACCCATGCAGACGGAACTGAAAGTTCAACTGCTGAATCCTACACTAAAGCACTGTACGAGCACATCCACTCATGCATGAATCGTGCCATCCCAAATAGAACCAAAATGCTCTCATCCAAAAAAAGGAAGCCAATCTGGTGGTCCCCTGCCATAAACAAACTTTACAACAAAAGGAAGAAACTTTTGCAGAAAAGAGGAAAATCCCAGGATGCAAAAACTCCCTTACTAGCCTCAGTAAGAAACTGAGATGCCTCATAAAATCCTCCAAAGCTAGTTATGAAAATAAAATTGCCAAAGATTCCAAAGACAACCACAAAGCATTCTATAACTATGTCAAGAATCTAAATGGCAATGCTCAGATCTGCTCTGAGCTAAAACAGAATGGCATTAAATATACTGATCCGAAGGATATTGCCAATATCCTGGCAGATCGATTCAGTGCCAACTTCATCCCCCTCTCACCCCCTAAATGGCCCATCTCAATACCGGAAGATTGCCAAATTCCAGTAATAACAGCCACACAGGTACAAAACGCACTGTCTAAAGCCAAGAATACAGCATCCATGGGACCAGATGACATCCCGGGCTGTGTACTACATGAACTACAATATGAACTGGCACCTCACCTAAGTGTCATGTTTAATCATAGCCTCACCTCAGGTTTCGTGTCCACTGAGTGGCACAGAGCTACAGTTATCCCAATCCACAAGGGGGGATCCACCTTGGATCCCGGAAACTACCGTCCCATCAGTCTGACAAGCCTTATCTGCAAGGCCATGGAGCGTATTATCATGGAACTTATAAACAAAGACATTGGCAACCTTCAAATACTGGACCCCACCCAGTTTGGGTTTGTGAAGGGCCGATCTTGTCTCCTGAACCTGATTGACTTCTTTGAATCAGTCTCCAGAGCCATGGACAAGGGTAAGGTGGTCCACACAGTCTATCTAGACCTTGCCAAGGCCTTTGACACCATCCCCACTCTGGAATCATAGATAAACTTACTAAGTTGGGCATTAATCCCTATGTCACCCAATGGGTTGCTAAATGGCTTACTGATAGAGCCCACACTGTAAAAGTAGCCGACTCCAAATCCAGCTCCAGACAAGTGACAAGTGGAGTACCTCAGGGTTCAGTCCTGGGGCCGCTCTTGTTTGGCATCTACTTCTCTGAAGTACAGGTCAACACTAAGGGACTCTGGCTAACAAAGTTTGCAGATGACTGCAAACTGGGAGCCATTATTGAATCCCCAAATGATGTGGATACTCTACAAAGGGCCTTCCAGAAACAGATGCTTGGTGCCAGAGCCATGGGCTCAAGCTCAATGCCAAGAAATGTATTGTTATCCGGTTTTGGGATAAAACATCTATCCATGAATTACCATATAGGTGGCAGTACACTAAACACAGAAAGTGTGATAAGAGACTTAGGGACACAGGTGGACAGTGGTCTCACCTTCGATAACCACATCGCCACAACAGTCAGGAAATCCTTCTATGTGGCACACCTCATCACGAAGGGCTTTTCATCCAGAAAAAAGGAGGTCATTGTCCCACTGTACTCATCCCTCATTAGACCCATTATAGAATACAACGCCCCATTTGGTATGTACCTCTCAAGACATCTGCAACAACTGGAAAAGCCTCAGAAATACCTCACTAAAAGAATCACAGGCCTAAAGCAAATGCCCTACGCTGACCGCCTTAAAAAACTCCAGCTATACTCTGTTGCATATCGTCTACTCAGAGGCGATCTCTGCTTAACATACAAGGCCATGTCAAACCCGGAGCTGTTGGACATGCTACACTTAAAGAAATCCCAATCCCTCAGAGCTACACGCTCCAGGGATCTAAACCTTGTCATCACAATAAACAAAACATGCTGGAGGGATAGGTTCCTGACCCAGAGACTCCCCAGACTCTGGAATAGATTGCCCATACATGTCAAGCAGAGTGCCTCTTTGGACCTCTTCAAGAGGAACCTTGACGATTGGATGGGAGAAAGGAAATTCACCCCAGGGATCACGTCAGTCGCCCTGCTAGACAGGGGTCCAGGAAAGTAAATAATGTGGGAAGAAATAGTCAGGAAATTGTTATGGCTAGGCTTGTATAGGCCCTAGGGCTGATAGCCTAGTACCAACCTATGAACCTATGAATAATTAGCCATGGTTCCCCCTCAACATCAGTGCAGACATTTAAAAAGCCTCTGAGGATGTATGAGAAGTCAGATCCATGCCTGCCTCCAACAGGGTCACAGGAGTGGAATCTGAAGCAACCACCAGACTTTCATCAGCTTTCAGAGAGGCATCCGGGGGAGGTTAGCCAACAGCCAGATCAGACCTAACTTTTTTGGCTTTCTTCTTGGCAGACGGCTGGTTCTCAGAACAGGAGTATTCCACCATAACACCCTGAACCAACTACTTAAGATGTTGGTTCTCCAGGTATATGGATAAGGAGGAGAGATGACTATGTAGGGTCTTGGGCACAAACACCTGGCAGATAGAGCACTGTGTATGATCATGGGAAGCACCCAAACAAAAGAGACATTGGTTGTGATAGTCTTTATGGAGAATCTGCCTCCCACACTGACTTTTTCCCTTTTTGGATGACATGAACTAAAAAACAAGAAGTAGAAGAAAGAGAAGAAACCACAACGAGGCACTTATCTGAAAACATGGCTTGGTAACAAGCACAGCAGAAGGGTGTTTACAATGAAATTTAACAATGGCATTTGGACTGGTGGCAAAGAAATTCCCAGTATATGCATCTGTACATCACCTTTATGCCCTACATCATGTGCAGGGAGCATACGTGTGATGTACGGCACCTATAAGAGCTGAAGGCTTTGCTATACTGGCTGGATGTTGGACTATCCTTGGCAAGAGATCCATTAGGTGAAAAATACTATAAGACTGATATGGAAGGACATCAACAGGCACAATTAACCCGCGGCTCTAGAAGCACAAAGTAACAAGAGGAACTAAAGTAAAATGGCCTTAATACAGAAACTCAGTTAAACATTCACAAATAGCCATAAAAGACATTTGAAGTGTTAAAAATCCTCAAAAACCATCAATCATCTTTTAATAAACAGGTTATGCCTTATACTGTGCAGGCAAAGTAAAAACAAGCATATATAAAATTTCCCATCCAAAAAAAGTAAAAGCAGCAGAGTACATTATTCAACCACTGACAGAAAAAGCAGAGGGAGGAAATAAAACCCCAAAGGGTTTCTTATCTGTGTTCAACAGCTGAAGAAGTCCAGGAGCAGTCTTCCAGGGAATATTTATTTTACTATAGCACTAGAAAACTGAAAAAGTCCTGTCTGTGGGTCTGTAAGACAGTCCCTGTACTACCAGATGATTGGTCCATCAAACCCACAGACAGGCAGTAAGAGGGAGTCTGAGCTTTAGCAGACTGCCAGAGGAAGGTAGCAGGGCACTATTACCAGAATGCCAGTAAACAAGAGTGTGTGTGTGTGTGTGTGTGTGTGTGTGTGTGTGTGTGTGTGTGTGTGTGTGTGTGTGTGTGTGTGTGTGTGTGTGTGTGCGTGCGTGTGCGTGTGGAACATCAGCAGTTACATCAGGAGATTCATTGCATGTTTGGCTGCAGCCCCACCACACACATTTAGTAAAGCAGCTACTCAGCATTCATGATGCCAGCATATACATACATGTATATGCAGGCAACAGGACACCCCAGGATTCTTCCCATTCATAAAAACACACAGACCTACCATTCATTCATTGTTATATCCACACATTCTCAGCCCAAGTACTGAATCAGAAGCAGCAATAAAATGCTATCAGTTGCAACATCAGTTTTAGGAACGAAACCACAAATGAAAAATGTGTACATGTTGTATTAGTTTGATAAAGTATTAGTTGAAAATTATTACATGTTACAAATTGAGAGACAATGAAACATTGTAACATCAAAGGAAAGCTCAGTGAGACTTCGAAATAAACACTGCAGAAATGGCAATCCATTTAAAATGACCTAATGGCTTAAGAAAAAAACTTTGATCAGATGAAGGGTAAAATGTTTTTTTATTCCTTTGCTAAACTACAAAATGTAGAACTGTTTTGTACTATAATCAGATTTCAAGAACCATTTTACCACACTACTTCAGTGCATTATTACTGGAAGCTCTTAAGTGTTTAGCTGTGTAGTTGCAGCTATTATTGGTGGGCAACACATTTAGAAAACTGACTGAACACTGATACAGGTATGCAGCCAGTATTAGAGGGTGAGATTTATTATAAAACATATTGTACGTTAAGCTCTTGGTGTTTCTGCTCAACCTTAGTTTCTGATGATAGGATCATCCCCCCATGGTATTCTCCTATGTTAAACATTCTAAAAACAAGATGAAGCCTTTTGCACCAAGTGAAAGCACTTACATGCTGTGTGTATCTGCTTACTAGCACCCCTAGAAACTCAGATGCTGCTGATATCATGAAGACCCATGCTCAACTTTCAGATGTCTGTATCAATGAATTACAGGAAGTGGGTACCTACTCCCTTAGAGAATAGGTTGTCTCTTGTTTGGGCAGCTGCCCAACTGACATCGGAGCCAAGAAAATTCCCAAGATTACTGGAAAAGATATTTCAAGTGAGAGAAACACTGACAGCATCTGAGAATATGATCACTGGGGTATGAATACTCAACCTGGATCATCTGGGGACCAATGTTTTGGGAGGGGGACCTTTTTCTTTTCAGTTTTAAATGCATTTTCTAGATCTTTTTATACTGCTTATCACTAGAAGTGCTAAAGAGTTCAGAATATTTTCTCTCTCTAATATTTTCTTAAAATAATGTGTCTAGCTAGCAGAGTATGGGAACTTGAACAGGTTTCATTCCAAGGAGTGGATGGATGAACTTTAACTTAAATATCTGGTGAGAGAAAGAGAAAGCTACCTCTCCTAAAATCATGTCACTATCTCTGATGCCACTGAGTAGATTCATAAGCCATCACAGTCTTAATTTTCTTAGTTCATACTTTTTTGACATCTCCCATCATGTTTCTCTGAGTTGAGGTATCTCAACTGATTTTGACATTACAGCCAGCTGAGAGGAAGGAGTAGAAAATATAACCTATGTTCTACATTTGCTACTAGACTCTCTAGCCCTCATATCTCAAGCCTCCATAGCTAAAGCCTTTATTAAATGAAGCTCAATGAACACAGGAATTAATGTTATTTTCTTTGCCCAAAAACACTGGAGATAAGCACCTTTTTTTGAGAATTTGATGGCCACAAGAATACTTGTTAGAGACTTTCTGAGAGGGCATAATTTATCTTTAACAAATTGAGATAAAGTGAAGCAGGAACTTGAGCATTCCCATTTGTTTCAAGTTTCAAAAAAGAACTTACAGTAACTCTTTAACACGTGCTGGCAGTCGAATCACTGAGTGTAACATTCCTCACTGTTGGAAGGCTGGACTACAATTGTCTAGAGTTCTAAGGCTGAAAGGAAATTAAACTGAGAAAATCTTTTCAGATGAAAAAAGAAAATTAGGTTTTTGTATTTCTTTTTCAGTCAAAGTGATTTTCTCACCTTTAAAATGCATAGTTATGGTACTGAATACCACAAATTCAGCACTGTTTGTAAGATAAAATGGTGAAAAAGAGCTAGAACTGTGTATGGTCTACATTTCAAATGCAGTTGGCTTAAATGGGAGAAGACAACCCGCACAGCTGGCACTGCTGGCATGATTGACATTACAGTGCAATGAGCAGTGCTGGCATTAAGTGCTATGCAGTGGAACAGTGTTTGTTAGGTAACACAAACTACAGCAAACAAATATCACAATGAAACCTTCAAAATAACCCTGAGTAGATCAGGGAGTGTGTATGTACCTTTAAGAAGTATTTCCAGATGTAGCACGTGCATGTAAGTACTGAGCATGTGCAGGCAGCAGTGCCATTTTGTGAGAACTGTTAACATGTATGAGTGTGGTAGCCAGTCTGTTTATAAGTTTATTTAAGTTTAAGCTACAAAGCCTCATTTCTGGTGTTTGTGTATAATAAAGCTGCATGAACTGAACCCATGAATGTTCGTCTGTTTTATCCTTACCAGACGAGTGACATGGTGTCAGAACCAGGATTAGAAGAACAACTTCTTCAAGCCATGAGATGCAGAGTTGAAGGTGAAGGCAGTTTAAACAGATTAAGTGAAACGGAGCTCAACAAACGAAAAAGGACCAGAAACAAGCTGAAAGTAAAGAAAACTGCACAAATGATTTATTTGGTAAAGAAAATGACATAACGCATTTATAAGGCACAAAATACATTATTAATCAAACAAATGGCACAAAATGTATTATTAAGCAAACAAAAGGCACAAATTGCATTATTAATTGAACAAAATGTTCAAAGCTATGATATTTGATAAAACTAGCAGAGATATTCATATGGGGTCAGAATTACCTTTGGTTTGCATAACGAGAATGTTTCAGGCACAAGAAAAGCATAATGAGCATGATAAGAGATTGAAAGAAGGGCATAATGAGTAAAATAAAAGGGCAAATTAAGCTTAAAGAGCAAGACGACTGCATGTTTTTTAATAAAAGACTGTATTTGGGCATAAACTGCTATTTCGCATTGACTGAAGCCATTCAAAGCATAACTAGAGTTGTTCAAAGTATCTCAGAGTGTGCATAGTGTTTGCAGATTGTGTGCTTTGTTACAGTGCAATTATTTCAAAGAGTTTGTTGGGTGCAAAGTACAGTTATATCACAAAGTGCAGTCAAAGTACAGCCATTTCGAAAAGTTTCTTGTGGTAAGTGCATGTATTTGCAGAAAGCCACCATTTCAGAGTGTTTCTTACACTGTACAGAGTTATTTCACAAAAGTACAGCCATTTTGAATGTACAGTTTATTTGCAAAGTGCATTCATTTTGAAGTGTTTCTTACTCTAAGCTTCTTCTGCTGTGTACAGTTTATACGCAAAGTAGAGTCATTTCAAAGTATTTCTTACACTGATAAAGAGTGGTTTCATAAAGTACATTTAAAGAGTTTGTTGTGCTGTTGGGGATAACTACAAGTACTGGCATAAAGGTCTCGCATATATTTATGTGTGTATGTTCGTACATGTTTTCAGGCACCTTCACTCTGTGTGTTAATATGGCAGAGGCATTTTGAAGACCAGGTCCACTTGTGTTTGATCATAATATAGCAGAGAATTGGAGAGTATTCGAGCAGGAATATGATATTTTTATACAAGTAGCTTTTTCTGACAGATGCATGTACGAGGGCATTCATTTTGCTTATCTTAGCTGGGTCAGAAGCCATTGAAAGAGAGTGTTTATTTGTGTATGCACTAGAAGTATATGCAGGAGATGGAGAAAACCATCATATTGTGGTACCAGCTGAATCAAGGGAGGACCCTGAGTGCTTAAAATGTAAATTTAGAGAAATGTGCAACCCCTAGACAAATGTTGCATTAGAGAGGCAGTTATTTTATAAGAGACCAAAAGCCAGGTGAAACTTTTGCAGCTTATATCACTGACTTTAAAAATAAAGCCAAAATGTGCAGATTTGGTGATTTGAAAGAAATGTTAATAAAGAACAGGCTTGTATTTGGTGTTAATGCTGTAGTGAGCAAGATTTTGCTTCGTGACAGTGATTTAATGTCAAAGCCACAGAGATGTGTCAAATCCATGAGCTCACAGAAAGGCACACAAATATGCTTGCAAAATATAAGAGCATGGTTTCAGCAGCCTCTAGAGCAAATGTAGACAGCATGCAACATGTGACAAGCAGAAACAAGCCTAAGCATATGACAGATGCAACCCCTGTGGGTGTGGCAGGGAAAACCTGTAGCTTTCTAGCAAATTCCAAGACTAGCTAAGTAAAAAGGGCATGATCAGTGCAGTATAAGAGTGAGTCAGCAAAACCCAAGTCAAGTCTGATTGTTAATTGTTGTAATTGAGGTGCCAACCATGAGTCTAAAAGAGAGAAGTGATTAGCATTTGGTCACCAATGCCATAAGTGTAAAAAATGGAAGCATTTTCAAAAGTTTTGTAAATCAAGCAAGCCTCATTCAGTTATTAAGAAAGGTCAGTCAAAAAATCAAATTGATCATGTAGAGAGCTGCAACCCTACTTTCTATGTAGATGGTATATCAGTGGTCGGTGAAAAGGTTAATGCAGTAGATTTGTTGGCAAAGAATGATGTATTTTCTACTGTCCTGATCAATGGTAAATCCACAGAGCTCAAAGCAGACACTGGTTCAAAGTGTAATGTGATGTCAGCAGAAACATTTGCTAAAGTGAGGGCTGGTGAGCAACTTAATTTGGCCAATTGTGCGAAGCTTGTTGCCTATGGAAGTGAAAAGATTCAAACTGAAGATTTAGTAGTGCTTTCATGCTATTCGGCTGGGAACAGTTACAGCTTGCAGTTTATGCAGTCCAAAGCAATCATTATTAGGTCTCAGAGACAGTTTGAGAATGCAACTGCTTTCTTTTACCAAAGAAGTCCATCATGTAAGCAAATGTCCTAGTTTGAGCTTCAGTGATACTATTTTCTCAGAGTATGCTGATGTGTTCGATGACAAGCTAGGAAAACTTCCAGTTCTGTACTTCATGAAAGTAGACCCAGAGGTCAGTCCAGTGGTCAGATTAGCAAGGAGCGTTCAAATAGCTATGCAGGACAAAGTCAAGGTCCAGTTAAACAAAATGGTGCAGCAAGGTGTTATTTGTCCAGTCACAGAACCAACTGAGTGGGTATCTTCCATGGTAGCTACTCATAAGAAAAATTCAGATGAAATTAGAATAAGCATTGACCCAAAAGACTTGAACAAGGTATTAGAAATACCTCTTCATCCTATGTATACAAATCAAGGAGATTGCAGCCCTCATGGCAAATACCCCTGTTTTTTCTGTCTTAGATGCAAAGAGTTAATTTTGGCAAGTAATGCTTGATCACAAATCTTCACTACTGACTACATTCAGTACCCCATTTGGTAGATACGGATTCCTCAGGATGCCTTTTGGAATAAATTCTGCCAGTGAAGTCTTTCAGCATGCAATGGAGCAACTTTTTTCAGGCTACCCGTGTGCAATAATAGTTGATGATTTATTAGTTGAAGGCAATGGTGAAGCAGAGCATGACAGAAACCTCAGGAAAGTTTTGGACAGAGTGTGTGAAGTGAAATAAAAGCTCAATCCTCTGAAGTGCAAACTCAGACTACCAGAAGTTACTTATGTAGGTCATTAATTTACCAGTACAGGCTTACAACCAGATCCTTCCAAACATTCAGCCATTCTTGAGAAGCCAGCTACAGACAATGTCCAAGCTTTACAGCATTTTCTTGGTATGGTTAACTATTTGGTTGGGGCAGTGGTGCAGTGGTAGCTTTGTCACCTCACAGGTTCTCTGGTTCTATTCTCGACTGGGGTACCTTCTGTGCGGAGTCTGCATGTCCTACCTGCGTTCGTGTGGGTTTCCTCTGGGTGCTCCGGTTTCCTCCCACAATTCAAAGACATGCATCTGGAGCATTTCTCCCCGGGACTCCGCTGAAAATTGGCTTTGTTCCAAGTCGGAATTTCCCGGTCAACAAATGTTACATAAATAAAAAATAAAATTTGGGCAAATTTATCCCTGACTTTGTGAGTTATCAGCACCTTTAAGAGAGCTGACATGCAAAAATGTTGCATGGTCATGGTTAGAACAACACCAGAGAGCATTTGATAAACTCAAACAGCAAATTGATAACCTGCCTACATTAAGATACTATGATATCCACAAACCAGTTGTTCTTTCCTGTGATGCTTCAAAGTTTGGTCTTGGTGTATTTATTCTTCAAGAGGGCAGACCTGTTACCTATGGATCTAAAACTCTTACCCAAACTGAGATGCAATATGCTCAAATTGAGAAGGAACTTTTGGCAATTGTGTTCGCATGTTCAAAGTTCCATGATTATATATCCAAACAGAAACTGACCATCAGCCTCTAGTCACTATTTTAAAGAATGATGCTCAAATTGCAAAAATATAATTTCAAAATGGTCTATACAAAGTGTAACCTTCTTCACCAGACTGACCCTTATCCAGATCACCCAGAAATACCACAGAACAGCTTGATGCAGAGAAGTTTGCCTACGATGTCATGGAAGTGTATAATTTTTCTACCATGATACTTGATGAGCTGAGAGATCATGCAAAGACTGATCCAATTTTGCAAAAGATAAACCACTTCATCAATGTAGGATGGCCATCAGAGCAATCCTGTGTACTGTCAGAATTACAACCTTACTGTCCATACAGAGATGAAATGCTGATGGAAGATGGTATCATTTTTAAAGGTCCAAATGTTGCTGTTCCTATTTTCTTACAACATGAATACATTCAGATTTTACACCGTGGCCACCCTGGTTCCAATTCTACCAAAAGAAGGTCGAGAAGACCAGTATTCTGGCCTTCACTATCAAAAGACATTAATAAAGTGTTTTCTTCTTGTTCAATATGCAACAGTACTAAGCCGCATTTGCAAAAAGAGCCACTTCATATAAACCAAATTCCTGAACTACCCTGGTCAACAGTAGCAACTGGCATATTTGAGTGGAACAGTCAACATTACTTAGTGTTGGTAGACTCTTATTTGAACTGTTTTGAGATCGGTTTGCTACCTAAACTAACATCCACTGCTGTTATTACTAGGATGAAACATAATTTCTCAGTCCATGGTAGTCCACACAAATTTATTTCTGACAAAGGTTCTTAGTGTACCAGTCAACTGTTTCAGAGATTTGCTAAAGAGTGGGACTTTATCCATGTTACTAGCAGTCCTGAATATACACAGTCAAATGGCTTTGCTGAATGTGCAGTACAGAGTGCAAAGCAATTACTGGAGAGGTCAAAGCATGACAATTATTCATATCTTCTTGAATTTACTCAGTCTCAGAAATATACCAGATGACAACCTACTTGGCTCGCCTGCTCAGAGACTTCTATCTAGGCAAACCAGTACAACCTTGCCTATCAGTTTTAGTTTGTTGGTGTTCAATGCTAGAAACAACAGAGCAATCAAAGTTCAACTTTTTAAGAAGTGTTCTTCTCAGAAGTCCAGCTATGATAAAATGAGCAGATTTCTTCGTCCATTAAAAGAAGGAGAGATAGTGAGGATACAAACAGTGAAAGGCTTTGATTGAATTGGTCAAGTGAGAGGTATAAGTGCCAAGCCGAGATCCTACTTAGTGGAATCTGAGGGTATAGAGTACAGGAGAAACTGCAGACATCATCTTCTTCCTGTATCAGAAATGATATTGCAGCATCGTACCTGTGATACTGACTCTAGATCTCAGAGCAACCCTGACAATGTTCGTACCGAAGAACATGTCTCAGGATCCATTCCTGTTCCAGATGATGTCACAGATTTCCTCAAAGTTGAACATTCCTTGAAGACAGTCCCTGTTGCTAGATCCAATTCTGTCGTTTATGTTACATGATCTGGTCGTATTTCCAGACCTAGTGTAAAATACACAGCAACCTGGACAAAATTGTTTTATATGTATCTGATTTTGTATAATTGCATGTCAAAAGATCATTTATGTAAATTGTAAACATTTTTCTTTTTTAACTAATGCTTTTTCATCATTTACGTGTTACCATTGTTCTACAACTTTACAACTTTTGTATAATTGTCTGTGTCTGCATTTATAACTTTGTATAATTGTCAATGTCTGTGGAGCTTTTCTCCTTGGGCCTCCACTGAAAACAGGCTCTTCCAGGCCCAGTGGACTACCCCGGTCATCAAACTGAAATACAATAAATAATAAATAAATTACATGTCATTGAATACTGTCATTTCGTATATGGACTATTTCTCAAAGAAGGAGGATGTATATCAGAGTGTGTGCATGTACCTTTAAGAAGCATTTCCAGATGTAGCACAGACATATAAATACTGAGCACGTGCAGGAAGCAGTGCCATTTTGAGAGAACAGCCAGAGTGTTAACATGTATGAGTGTGGTAGTCAGTCTTGTTTATAAGTTTATTTAAGTTTAAGTTACAAAGTCTCATTTCTGATGTGTTTGTGTATAATAAAGCTGCTTGAACTGAACTCATGAATGTTCGTCTGTTTTATCCTTACCAGACGAGTGACACCCTGACTTTATTTTGTATGTTACTTTGCTGAGAGTTACGTACACATACTATCAACTCTACTTTTCCTTTGATGACAAGTTGGCTGTGCTTCAATTGCAGAGAGAGCTTCCACTAACTTTAGTCCACGCCCAAGGCCATAGCTTAGTCCTCCACTGGGGTCCACACCACCTTCTAATGGGCATGTCCCAGTTCTATAGTATGCTAGGTATGATTCCATCTCTCCAGGCAGCGTTACCTAACTGGCTGACAAGGTCTCTACCATGTCCCAGCAACTGGGAATTGGTTGTTCATCATCATGATGGGGCCAGCTATGTAGCTGATTAGTATGTAGGTGGAAACCCTACTCCCTATGTGCTGACACTCCTTACAAGCCACTGCTTGCTTTCTGGTGTGATCTAGGAGTGTCCCCCCAAGATATCTGCACTGTCCATGTCTCATGTGCTCAGGTCAACTTTCCACTATTCCTTATCTCCCAGTCTTCACCAGGCAAGAGGCAATGCCCTCCCCTACACGACACATCCCCCATTTCTCCTTGAAGCCAAGTGAGCAAGCAAAGTATTCCTCTTCCTAATCACCTTTTGCAGCTGCATGAGTTGTTAGGGGCCACAGTTAGAGTTTCGTCTCTCTATCCCAGTAGAAGTGGCTAATGCTGACAATTTATCAGAAATCTGAAATTGCAAAAAACTGCCTCTACCCATATTTTGAAAACTGTCCCTTCACACACCCATACTAAATACCAACTCAGTAATTGTCATATTTCAGAATAAGTTACCTTCTGTATTAGAAACAACCAATTAACTTTTTATGTCTAAAGCAAAAGCTAGACTTTTATGAAAATCCGATTTTTTATAAATTGTGATTTTTGTTTTTCTGGCCTATTTCTTTCAGTCATCTAAAATGGAAACTTAGGTCTAACACAGAACTTGTTAATTATTTAAACAAGCCAAATAATAAATAGCTGTCTCCACTATCAAAAGTTACTATTTAAATTCTAGAAGGATGTGTTACTCTTGCTTACAGTGCATAATTCGTAAACAGATGATATTCCTGTCTGGTACCTACTTTATCCTATTCGTGGTTGAAGGAAAGCAGGAAACTATCTTGATAAGGAGTAAAACAGAAAACCAGTCTAGGCAGGAAAATATTGATAAATAAACTTACCATAACAGTAGATGTTTTAATGATCACTGCTGCAGTAGTCTAAGCTCTATGGGTTGTAGCGTGCAAAGGATATAACAGATTGCCAGTTTCCAAAGCTTCAGGGCACAATCCATATGCCTAAACCATTGGTCACTTTGAGCTGAAATGACTAAAAACACAGGATTGGGTGCCAAGTCCTTCAGAGCTTTCATGCCCACTAAGACAGAGAGGCTAAGCCCTGAAAGGACATTGCTAGGAAAAGAAAAAATACATTCCCACATCCTGGCATAAAAAAACACCAAAAATAAGGGAGCTGGAGGGAGGAAACAGCTACTACTGCAATGATCATGCAAACATTTACACTTATGCTATGTTTACTGATCATTGCCATAGAACCTTAGGCTATATATATATGTGAAAGGAGAAGGGTCCAGGAGCCCCTGGAGAATGGTCCTATCAAAGCCTGTCATAGACCTGCAGATGTAATCTAGTTTATAGTGCTTTGAAAAAATATGCACAAATGACCAAGCTTATAGAATACTTCTGGAGTCCAACCCATTCCGAAAAGCCACAGATGAAGCCAAGGCCCTGGTAGAGCGAGCCTTGACCCTGTCTGGAATAGTTTTGTTGTGGTGGGAATAACAATATGTTATAGCCTGAGACAGCCATTTGAAAACAGTCTTCTTTGACACAGGTTGCCCCATTCTTCTTACTTTCACAAGAAATGAACAACTGATTGGAATTTTTGAAAGGTTTTGTATTGTTTTGTCAAGATAGTAACTGAGTTGTCTGTAGACATCCAAAGTATGAAGTACCTTTCTCCCTTATTTCCTAGAAAGAAAACAAGGACCTATGAAAACAGAATTGCAGCAGATAGTAAAGACAACCACAAGGCCTTCTATAGTTATGTAAAGAATCTCCATGGCAATACCCATATTTGGTTGGAGCTACTGCACAATGGTACCTCCTATACTGAGCCAACAGATATTGGCAGTATACTGGTTGACAGATTCAGTGCCAACTTAACCCCTCCCCCGCAAAGGACCGATCACAATACCAGTAGATTGCCAGGCATCCAGTATTACTGCAGCATAGGTTAAAACAGCACTATCCAAGGCCAAGAATACAGCTTCTATGGGACCTGACAATATCCCTGGTTGTGTTCTACATGAACTACAGAGTGAACTGGCACCTCACCTGTGTGTCCTGTTCAATCACAGCCTCACCTCAGGCTTTGTCCCTACCGAATGGCACACTGCTACAGTCATCCCTTTTCACAAAGGAGGAGCGACTACAGATCCTAGGAACTATTGTCCCATTAGCCTGATGAGTCTGATATGCAAAGCTATGGAACACATCATCATGGACCTAATAAACAAGAATATAGAAAGTCTCCAAACTCTGGAGCCCACACAGTTTGGTTTTGTAAAGGGTAGATCATGCCTGCTCAACTTGGTCGACTTGTTTGAGTCAGTCACCAGAGCTGAGGATGAAGGCAAGTTGGTTCATACAGCCTACCTTCATCTGGCCAAGGCCTTTGATACCATTCCCCACTCAGAAATCAAAGAAAAACTCACTAAGCCAGGCATCAACCCCTATATCACTAGGTAGGTTGGTTGCATACTGGCTCACAGATAGAACTCACAGTGTGAAAGTAGCTGACTCAAAGTCAGACTGCCGACTAGTCACAAGTGGAGTCCCACAGGGTTCAGTCCTAGGTCCTCTCCTGTTTGGTATCTACTTCTCAGAAGTCCAGGCCAACATGAAGGGACTTTGTCTGACAAAGTTTGCAGACGATTGCAAGTTGGGAGCTATTATTAACTCCCCAAGTGATGCTGACATCCTACAGAATGGCCTCACTGAGACCAACGACTGGTGCCAGAACCATGGCCTTAAGCTCAATCCCAAAAAATGTGTTGTCATCCCCTTTGGAAAAAAAAACAGTTCCCATGAATTACCACGTAGATGGCAGTCCACTGAACACAGAAGGCATTATAAGAGATCTGGGAACACAGGTTGACAGCAACCTCTCTTTTGATCACCACATTGCCACTGTAGTCAGAAAGTCCTTCTATATGGCACATCTCATTATTAAGGGTTTTGCATACAGGAAGAAAGAGGTCATTGTCTCCCTCTACTCTTCCCTCATTAGGCCAATCATTGAGTACAATGCCCCATTTGGCATGTACCTCACTAGACACCTGCAACAACTGGAGAGGCCGCAAAAGTACCTAACAAAGAAGATCCTAGGCTTTAAACACTTGTCCTATATGGACAGACTCAAAAAACTCCAACTATTCTCTGCCTCATATCACCTACTTAGAGGCGATCGCTGCTTAACTTACAAAACCATGTCTGACCCAGCTCTATTAGAAATGCTACATCTAAAGAAATCCCAATCTCTCCACACCACATGCTCCGGAGACCTCAACCTCATTACCACAATTAACAGAACATGCTGGAGGGACAGGTTCATAACCCAGACACTGCCCATGCTATGGAATAGACTTCCCATACATGTCAAGCAGAGCACCTCGCTGACCCTCTTCAAGAGAAATCTTGATGAGTGGATAGGAAACAGAAAATTCACCCCAGGGATAACTCCAGTGGCTCTACTCGATAGAGGCACTGGGAACTAAGGTCGGGTGGCACTATGCCAGGGTAATCCTATGGCTAGGCTTCTAAAGGCCACAGGGCCATTAGCCTAGTACACACCTATGAACCTATAAACCTGGATAGTCTGTCTTAAAATAAACTCAGATACCAGTTTAGGCATAAAAGAAGGATTAGTTCTCGAATAAACCCTTTCTATGTGAAAGATGAGATAAGATTGACCCACAATAAGACCTTCCAACTCAAGATACCCTTCTTTCAGAGGTCAGAGCAATCAGTAAAATTATTTTTTATATTAAAAACCTCAAGTAAGCCAGATGAACTGATTCAAATGGAGCAAGCATTAACTTCTCTTTAAACAAAAACATCCTAAGGAGAAGCCACTGGCTTCCTGGGATGATTCTTATGTAGCACCCCTTTCAAAAATATTTTCACATGAGATTGCATTGAAATAGGGGGGACCCATGGGCAGACTTGCTGAAATGTCTGACAAACAAACCTTGATATTAACTCACACGAATACTGTCAAAGCAGAGAAACACAAACACTGAATTGGTGCTGGTAGTTTTTTAGCACCAACTAGAAAACCTTTTCCATTTGCTTATATGTGATTTTCTATTAGCAGGCTTTCTTGCATCCATTAGTACCTAGTGCTTGTTCTTAGAATACAGGAGCCTAAAAGTTATTAAGACCCTATCATCCAGGTGGTCATTTTTACTTGTTTGGGGTTGGGCTATATCATACACTGCTGATCTTGTGTGAGCAAATCCAGACTGGAAGGAAGCCTATTTTAGTTGCCCCTGTCCACTTCCAAAAGAATGGAGAACCACTGTTGCCTGGACCAGAAGGGAGTCATCACAATGATCTTTGGGATTCCTTCAGTATCTCTAGAAGTACCCTGGAAATCAGTGAAACACCAAAAAAAAAAAACATTCCTGTCAAAGGAGAACAAAAGGCAGTTGTCTTCCAGGCCTTCTTGCATGGAGTCCTGGGACAGAATTTTACCAGCTGATTAGAGAGGAGGCAAACTATCAACTTGAGGTGTTCCCATCAGATGGATCAGATCTTTGTTGACCCCTGATATAGCTTTCATTCTTGAGAGTCTGCCCTAGTTCTGCTCTGCTTGTCTGCCACATAATTTTGCTATGATGGAATTTAAGATGCCTGTAGAGTCAGAATGTGCAATAAAGCTATAGCTCACGCTAAGATGGATACAATGTACATGGCGAGTAAGATGTGGTTCCCCATTGCTTGTTTATATACCACATCACTGTAGAGTTGTCTGTTAACACTTAGAGGTCCCAGGAACCATAGATGATTCAGAAATTTGCTAGCATCTCTGTATTTATGTGGTTTGGTCTTTCTTTTTTATTCCAAAAACCATACATTTTTATGCACATCGATATTGCTCAATAAGCAAAGTCTGAGGCAGCTGTTGTGACCAGTCAAGAATGAGAGACCTGGATTCTGAGAAATGTTATGTCTCAACCATATGCTCTCCCTTTTTAAAAGTCAGTAGGTGCTGATGCTGGAACCATAGAGATTTTAGATGCCAGTGTACCTTTCTCATATGGACAGTGATTGGAGTAATATATTACAATTTCTAGTAACTAGTAATATAACTAGTTACTTTTTCAAAATAGTAACTAGTAATAGTAATATTATATTAAATTTTTTAGCAACTAGTAACTTAAATGTGAGTTAGTTTTGAGTTACTTTTGCTTAAACCAGTGGTTCTCAACATGGGCGATATAGCCTCCTAAAGAGTGATGGAAAACTTCCAGGGTCCCTATATGGCATGAATAGTAATCAGATGTTTGGAGGTAATAGACACTTTCAAGTGGCAATTTGGGTAAAAAATTACAACATAATGTTGGCACAACTCATAGCACGTAGCATTCGTAATAGATCATTAGAATTCATCTGGAGCAAAATTGACTTCATTTTTTTAGCACTGCAAGGATGTGAAAGCTAATGATGACCAGACTCCAGCCCTGCCCTGGTACTGTGGGACTATCACCCGGTAAAACATCCCTTAACACTGACAATTCTTGCGTGCTAGAGATCATATCCTTACCTTGCAGTATAATAAATGGCATTGGTCTTCATACCACCATCAGTCGGAATCAAACTCATCGCTCATCAGTTGAGCACCTGATGCCCCAACCCACTGCACCAAACAGGATTCTTCAAGTGGATCTATGATCAACCAACTTTTGTTTTGACAATTTTTGTTATGTTCTATTTAAAATTCTTTTTTGGGTTTCGATTTTTTGCTGAAAATAGACAAAATATGATAGGTTTTTATAGGTCTTGTGCTGCTGGCTGGTTCGGTTTAATTATTATATGTGACTCTCTAGCTATAAAAACTAGCCTTCTTCTTCTCCTTTCAGCTGTGCCCATTAGGGATCACCATGGTGGATCATCAGTCTGCAGAATAAGTAGCAGTGGAGTTTTACATTGTCAAGTTGCCAGCCCAGCGCCCAACCTTCTTTAGAAAGCAAACGCATGCACACACTCACAACACGGCTAGTCGCAGCACCCAAGCTGCTGAGGTGGTTCGAAATATGTGTGCTCTGGCATTGATTATTCCCAATGTGACACAATGGAATTCCACTTTCTACGTGATGAAGAGAATTCACCTCATTGCAACTCGGGGTGAAGGCTTGCTCAATGAGATATGTGAACAGAATGAAATTGCCATCTTCAGGCCTGCAAAAATTACCTTTGTTGCTGAGTTTTTGCAAGCAATGCAGCCCCTGGCTATAGCACTGGACATCCTGCAGTCAGATCATGTTTTGCTGCTAGTTGATGCTCTTCTTAAAGGCATTGAGGCTCGGTTCAATCATCTTCTGGAGCGTGAAGAGCTCATTCTGGCTACCATAGTGCATCCACAGTTCTGTTTGTGATGGATAGACAGTAAAGAGCAGAAGCTCAGAGGCAAGGCTCTGCTCCTTGTTGCCATGCAGAAACAGGATGAACCTGCACGTGGGTCATTTGAAGCTTCTGCATTAACTGCCAAAGACAGCTTCTTCAGCATCAAAGAGTCGACACCAGCCAATGTCAGCATATCTTCTCAGATGGACATGTATCTGGCTGACCCTTCCAGAGAAATAACTTCTCTCAACAGTTACCCTATAGTCAAGAAGATATTCTGAACATTAATACAGCTCTGCCATCTCGTGGACCCACTGAATGCCTATTCAGTCTTGGTGGATGAGTGCTGACTGCAAGAAGAAATAGACTCACTGGCAAACACTTTGTAAAGTTGCTCCTTTTTGAGCCGACAGAGATGTGTAGTCATTGTGAATAGTTATATAAAGTGATATTTTGGTTGACTGTTATTTTGACAGTCTTGTCAGACCTATATGACATTTTCTGTAAGCATTTTTGCATCCTCAGCATTAGTTTTAGCAGATTATCCTAATGTACGTTGTTGAAAATTTGATGGGTTGTAACTTGTTATGGGTCTTGTGTTGATGGCTGTGCGTACTTTGGTTTAAGTATTAAATTGTGACTCTCTGACTATAAAGACTGGTCTGTGGGGCTTTGTAAACTGTAAAATGGTATTTATCGTTATTGTAACACTGTGCATACAACTTTAATACACTCGTATTCATATGCAGTAAGCATGTATTCCTCACACACAAGTACTGTGCGAGTAAATCTGAATATGAAACTTGATAAACTATGTTTATGTAAAAGTAACTCAACAGTAAAAGTAATAAGTAATAGTAATATATTACTTTCACTTAAAAGTAACTAGTAATAGTAACCTATTACTTTTATAAGTAACTAGCGCAACACTGCATATGGAGTGTTACAAAATATAAATCATGGATACCATGAGACCAGAATCCTGGAGAGACTGATGTCTGAGTGAAAAACCCCAGGAA
This sequence comes from Protopterus annectens, assembly GCF_019279795.1. Taxonomy (NCBI): domain Eukaryota; kingdom Metazoa; phylum Chordata; order Ceratodontiformes; family Protopteridae; genus Protopterus; species Protopterus annectens. The sequence continues at coordinate 405,402,543 of NC_056741.1, forward strand.
TAGATCTACATATAGATCTACTTTTTTTTCTTCTGTTAGAAAAGTTCTTTGTACTAAGGTGATTACTAGGCACCACATAAAAACAATCCTATAAGTGGTCAGAAAAGACTTCTGAATGTCCTCTTGGAAACCCATCCTTTACTCAAGAGAGGGATTCCTGATACTTTGAAAAAGACTGAAAAATTAAGTGAGTTGTCTAAATACAGAAAGATGGGGCTACCTGCAGCTGGCTGTCTCAGGAACTAGATATTTTGAGAAAACTCTTGGGGCAGTGGATAGCCCAAATGTGATCCAGACACACAAAACCTTATGAAACACCTGAAATCTGGATGAATACAGATGTGATGATACACATCTTTTAAATCTAAGGTCACTAAAAAAACTCAGATAAGGAAGACGGGGTAACTGAGTGTGAAGTGAAAACATTTTGACCTTGGACACTATCGTAAACTGGTTCAGGAATGAAATATTAAAAAATGGTCTCCAAGAGTCTTCTTTCTTTGCCATCAGAAACATTCTTGAATAAAATCCTTCTCCCAAACAGAGGATGAGGAACAGCTTCTATTACCCCCTGAGATATATGTTGTAAGACAATTGTAAAGAGAATAGGGAAGTTTGTTCTGGCAGATGTGGAGGAATCCCCTGGAAAGCAGGAAAAGCCTCCCATTGTCATCTGTAGCCTAGACTGACTACACTCAGGACCCATTCGTCTGAAACAGTCTGTTGCCAAAGAAAGAAATGGAGATTCTGACTGTTGGGGAAGATTAAGGGGCTGCCAGTATGGAACAAGATTCATCACATAATCATTTTGACTTGTATGAGTGTCGTTTGTTTTGGGAAGTTCCTGCTTTATTTTGGAATATTCCTGTCATTGCTGTTGAAACTTCTGCTTACCAGCATTCTCCTGCAACTGTTTATTTTGCTTTTTGCCAAAGTTAGACAACGGGGCAGAGAATCCCTCTGAAAACTTAAAGAAGGAAGGCTAAAAAATCTGAGAGATTTCTTGAATCAGCTTTCCCTCTCATGACAGTTTTTGAATCTTCAGCAGAAGGTCCAAAAACTAAAGCTCTGTTAAAGGGAGAATTCAAAATTTCATTTTTGACATATTGCAGGAGGTTCTGAGAATCCAGCCTGGCAAGCCTCCACAAAGCAGTTCCAGTGGCAGCAACACTTGAGGTAGTAACCACAGAATTATAAACGCATTTTAAGCAATGAGTAGCAACTTCTGAAACAAAATAAACTAAATTGTACAAAGCAGATTGCTCCTCACAAGAGGAAACTGATGGCAAAACATTCCTCATATGTTCACAATTAACCAGAAAGAACTTCAACATATGAGACTGATAGTTTTAGAATTCTAAAAATTAAAGTTGCAGAAGCATTCACTTTTTTACCCAAACTTGTCAAAAGCTTTTCCATCCTTGTCAGAAGGAAAGGGGTTAGAATTAACAAAATGTTTAGCAGCAGCTGGATTCACTAAGGCAATAGCCTTTGTGATTGGTGTATAAAAAACTTGAAAACAAAGGAACTTTATATAATCTATCTGCACTTTTTAGGAGCAGCAGCCTGACTATCAAGGAACTTGCGCTGTGACAAAATACATCCTCCTAAGCAGACAAAACTGGAGGGATAGGTGAAAGTTCTAGAAACTCCAGTTAAACAAGCCATGATAGTTTCTGGAGGATTGAGAAACTGACTATTTACCCACTGAAAACAACGATTTTATCCTGGAAATAGTCTCACAGAAAGAGAATCCCTCAAAGAGAAAATCAGATAATACTTTCTCCACAGGATCTGAATCAGAAACCCAAGGAGAAAAAAAAAGTGCATCTGTCCTTTCACATTCCCCTACAGAGGTTCAATCTCTTGAACCTCTTCAGGAAAAAAAGGATTTTTTTAACCTGAAACAATTTATAAGAGGGTCATGAGCACACCAAAACACTGAGCCAAGTCTAATAAATTACTCTTTTCCAGAGCAACTGATACAGGAGAAAACAAATGCTTAATTTTCTGTCTTTTTGACAGAAATTTCTATAGAAACAGGCCAAGCGTTGCCAGAACCACTTCTGCAGGGATGGGCACAACATTCTGGCTAAATATTGGCACTGTCTTTCTTGCTAACAGGATCCCAACAGCCACAGAGGGCATGTTTAACCCCCAGTCAACTGTAGGAAATAGAATGGTCCAAAGAAAAAGTGGCTGAGGCAAATTACTAGCCTGCTGTAGTGGCAAAGGTTGCTTAATAGTCTTTTTCTTTTTGTGGCTGGAAGAAGGTCCAGCTGAGGAACTGGTATGTTGTTCCAGGATCAAGCCAAAAATGGTGCTTGATTCCCGGGGAAGTTTACTAGCAACATCAGTAAAACAGGAAAGCAGAAAAAAAGAAAAAAACACTTTAAACACTTTGCTCAGTCTCAACAAGTAAAATGACTGTTTCTCCACAGAAAAAGTAGTTTTAAACAACTTTTTACCACAAAAGTAAAAAGTGTGCTCCTGTTTGAAAGTACATTAACATCATGAGAGTCAACAACAACAAAAAAAGAACCATAACGTTCCATCTGTGTTGTCCATTTTCATTCTTCCTCAACCTATGGGTTTGGATCTGAACTTCAGATCCAACTCAGATGCTTTTTTTATAGCTTAGGATCTGACTCTCGAGCTCCTCCCGTACCCATAATGCCCATCCTCAAAATTATCTCAGATTGAGTTTGCTGCAGTTGTATATGCAAATACATAAAAATATGGATAGAGAACTATCATAAAATTGACAGCAGATAAAACCATGAGCTCAAAAGGAACAGCAGCTCCTAGAACACCTCTGAAAATCTTTCCAGAAGGGACAGGGGATGGGGGTAGGTTGAGGAAGAATGAAAATGGAAACACAGATGGAATGTTATGGTAAATACATAACTTCTTTATTTGATATTGTAATTTTCATTCATTCTCAACCTGTGGGACAGAGTCCCTAGCTACAGTAACCTCAAGTGGCCATCATGGAAGGATATTCTGAAGCACTGCGGAACCAATGGCAGCCCTACTTCTAGACACATCATCTAATTTGTAATGTGTGACAAAGGTATGGGAATTCAACCAAGTAGCAGCTGCACAAATGTCCTCTATCGAAACTCTGGACCAGAAGGCTTGATATGTAAACATGGACCAGTAGAATGAGCTTTAACATGCTCAGGTAGAGGATACCTTTAGCAGAATATACATGAGATGAAATCTGTGATCCATTTAGACAAGCTGAGTTTGGGCACTGGCCTTCTCTTTGGAGAAGGAGACAAACAGCTGGTCAGTTTTTCGAAATTATTTTGTTCTGTCCAAATAGAAATGCAGCTGTCTATGGACATCTAGCAGGTGAAGAGTGTTCTGGAAATTGGGGAAGAAAACTGGTAGGTTAATGACCGGATTGATATTGTTTTTGGAGGCAGCTTTGAGTGAAAAGGAAGGATTAGAATGCAAGGTAACTCTATCTTTATGAAAAATCAAATGGGGGGGGGGGGTTGGCTGACAGTATTTGTAATTCAGATACCCTTTTAGCCAAGGAAAGATATTTCAAGTCTACCTTGGCTGAAGGTTTAAAAGGAGGTAAGACAAGATCTTGTAATATCATGGTTAAGTCCCAAGGAAGGGTGGGGTCCTGTATAGGTGATCTAAGTAAAAGGGTACCCCTGAGGAAGGCCTTACACAGTTTAGATGAAGCCAGAGAAGATGAATTGTCCCCATTGTGATAATTTAAGGTGGCTGCCAGTTGCACATTAATAGTACAAAAACTTACCCTGCTTTGGAAAATTGAAGCAAGAAATTCTGAAATTGCTGGAACAGAGGCTATAAAAGGATCCAAATGTTTATGGTAAGGCATATTGAAAATCTCTTGTATTTACTTTTATAAATCTTTCTAGTAGAGGCTTTATGTGAGAAAATTAAAATTCTTTGAACCGGTGAAGAAAGTCTGCTGTTTCTAGCCATCACTGGAACTGGAGAAACCATGCGGTGAGTTTTAATCCTGGAAGATCTGGATGAATCTGCCCTGATGCGTGGGAGAGAAGATTTGGATGTAGCTCCAGCATGCATGAAGGGCATACTAAGTGAAACCAAAGAAAAGGGAACCAAACCTGTCAAGGTCAGAATAGACCAATGAGGATCACCTTGCTTTTCAACCTCTGAACTTTCTGAAGAAATTTGGGTATGAGGGGTAGGGAAAGATAGGCATAAAGAAAATCGGGTAGCCAAACATGGACTAGAACATCACTCAGTGACTGCCCCTGAGGGGCAAAGCAAAGAGGTTGCAGCAAAGTTGACCCCACTTGTGAAAAATCATGTTTGCCACTGACTAATTTAGAGATGACTCATGAGGCATCAGAAAAACTCTGCTGAGGCTGTCTGCCAGAATGTTGGATTTCCCTGGAATATGCATTGCAACCAAGAAGCAGTTGGAAGAGGTTGCCCTTTGCCAAACCCTTATTGCTTCTCGACATGTTGATATACCATACCACAGACATGTTAATTTGTATCACAATAGTTCCTAGAGGAAGAAATCTCTGAAATGCTTGCAGTGCTAGAAGCACCGCTCTCATCTCTAGGACACTGATATGCAAACTGGTCTCCTGTGCTGACCATGTGCCTTGGACTGTCCAACCCAGGTAATGACCCCCCTAACTGGGAAGCATCCATACTCAACGTGGCATTGGGGGGAGAAAAAACAAAAGGACGTCCCTCTTCGACTTCCTCAGAGTGGAGCCACCATAGCAGTGAGGCCTTGAACACTTGGGACAATTTGATTGGATGATTTAGTGGATACAAATGTAATGGCCATTGAACTGCCAGCATCCACTGAAAGATTCTCATATTTAAGCATGCAGTTGGAATCAAGGTTATTGTGGCAGCCATCAAACCTAATGCTCTGAGGACTAGACCTGCTGATGGTTTGAGAATGGCCAGAACTTGCTTGATATGCAAATTTAAGGTGTATATCCTGTCCGGGGGCAAATAGGCTAGGCAACTGACTGTGTCTAGACATGCTCTGATTAAGTCCATCACCTGTACTCGATGAAGCTGTGATTTCTGCTTGTTGATCACGATGCCCAGGGTAGAGGTGAAGTAAAGTACATAGTCCCTGGCTTGTAGTAGTAGATGCCAGGTTGATGTGGTCAGGAGCCAGTCATCTAGATAAGGAAACATGTTGAATCCATGCAGTCTCACGTGAGCTGCTTCTATCACCATGCATTTGGTGAACACCCTAAGGGCTGTAGTGAGACCAAAGGGAAATACTCTGAACTGATAATGATTGCCCCCCAGCCGGAAATGAAGAAACTTTTTGGAGCACCTCTTTATTTTGATGTGATCGTATGCATTCTGAAGGTCAATCAAGCACATCCAGTAATCTTTTCATAACAGTGGTAGAATGGACTGAACCATGACCATCTGGAACATCACATTGTCTACTGATTTGTTTAGTAAAGTTAGGTCCAAGATTGCTCTTAGGTCCCCTGTCTTCTTCAGCACTAAAAAGAACCTTGAGTAAATTCCGGATCCAACTTGGTCTGTTGGGATCTCCTGGATGACTCTTTTTTTCTAGCAGCTTAGCAATTTATAACACTGCTTCCTCCCTCTGATTTAGTGGAACAACAGGGGAGATTTTTTTCTTGATTTTGGTCTTTGGAAAAATGGAATGGAATATCCTCTGTATATAATCCTTTGCACCCAGTAATTGATTGTGATGGCTAATCAGGCATCTGGGTGCAAGGATAAGCACACCCCAACTACCCCTAGAGAGGGACAGTTTGGCAACCTCTCAGGAGCACTTAAAGGACCTGAGAAGGAATCTTGTGAGCCTTGATTTTGTGGACCATGTCTGCTATGAGGGTGGCATCTGCCATTATAGTTATTTCCCCCTCTGCCTCTGGGAGAAAAGCCTCCTTGTGATTCCTGAAAAGGACCTTGAGACTTTTTGAACCACAATATTTTACCATCACACTGGTCCCTGGAGAAAGGTCTTTATGGGGTAGAAAAACAAATTCCAATGGCAGACAAGGTCTTTCTGTCCTTCTCACTACAGGAGAGTATCTCTTTAACAGTGGCGCCAAACAACAATGATCCAGCAAAAGCAGAATTGATGAAGGATGCCTTGAAAAGTTCCACAAAGTCACAGAGCCTTATCCAGGCATGACGCCTTATAGCAATGCCTGAACCAGCAGCCCTTGAGGTACCCTCTGCAGCATGCGAGATTAGCCTCATGGACATATTAGAGATAGACTGTAGGGTGGCTAATCTGGAGGAAAAGGTTTTCTGCTCCTCTGCAGACATGGACCCAGGGGCAGATCTAGAGATTTCCCTCATTAAGTCCCTTTGCAGTCTGGTGGAGTGTGCCAGGTAATTCAGCAATCGCAATGCAAAAGTCACTGAACCATACAACTGCTTCCCAAATATGTCCAAAGCCCTGGACTCCCTGTTAGGGGGATGGACAGTGGAGCTCTATTTGGCTAGCTTCTCTTTAGTGGCTGCCGCAACAACCATGGTGTCTACCTGGGGAACCTTTTGCTCAGTTTTGCCTATCTGACAGTGCACTAAGGATCTTTTCAGCTCTCTTTAACATGGGTTCCGCAGTGTTCAGTTCCTTCCATGCCCTGTGGGAGGCAAGGTCAATAAGGTCATCCATGGAGAGGACACCCAAGATGTAGATGGGCCATATCTGAAGGCCTCCAGAAACACCGACTCCTCTGAGGAAGGGCTTTGGTTAGATTATCCACATCTTTGGCATAGGACTTTAAGGATGTCTCCAGAGGAGACATCATCAGGTAGAGATGTTGGAGACCCTTCCCCTTCATCAAAGTCCATGTCTTCTGTCAGTGATTCCTGAGGGGAATCCAAGTGCCTCCTCTTGCACAGTCTCTTTTGAGGGATTTCCTTGGTGGGATGTTCTGAGCAGGTGTTGGAAGAGGCAGGGAGCTCTGCAGAGGAAGCTGCTCTGAAGCTCTTAGGGTCTGGCTGTCCCTGAGGTGGAAGATGAGCAGTCTCAGGTGCAGAAGTCAGACCAGCAGTAGGATTCAAAGGAGGTAGAGTTGAGGTAATTATCGGCTGTGAGAATACCCTCTCCACCACTTTGACTGCAGAAGGACTTGGACAGACCAAAAGCAATCTCTCCTGAACTGTCGCTGTAGGAGCAGACAACTATAAACCATCATGGATCCCCTGCCTAGAAGAGGGAGATGGAACCAAGCTGTCAAGCACAGGGGCTCTGAAGGAAGATGATGGCTACAAACAGTTTGGAGTCAAAGACATTCCCTCAGATCTGATGCCGATGCTTCAGCCCGACATCTGTTGTGCTCCAATAGAGTCGGAGCCAATCAGCTCAGAGAAGTTGTTGGAGACAAGGAAAGAAGGGGCATCAAGTCTGACATATTGACTCTGGTTACTTCCAGATCTGAGGGCTCCAAAATGGGAGGTTGGATCGGAGAAGGAGTAATCAAAAGCACAAAGGTAGGATAGAATGGTGGCTCACGGATCCAGTGGGGAACAGAGCAGGCAAAACCCTCATCTGTATCTGCATCCTGAGGAATCTCCTCCTCATCCTGTCCACCTCTCCTTCAGAAATGTGGGAAGATCTGACAGAGGATGACATGGAAGGAGGTTTAGAAGACTTCTTTGTAGTTCCTTGAAGAAAGGGAGACATCATGGTAGGAGATACAACCTCCATGGAGGGACTAGGAGTTCACCACTGAGCAGGTGACAATGTTTGTGTTGGATCCAAAGGCCTAGCATCTGACAGTTTCAGAGTCTTGGCTGGTGGCTCAGAAGTAGGTCTTTTTTGTGGAAACCAGGCAGGAGAGTGTTTTTTGTGCTCCCTGGACTCCTTATGCTTTCTTGTAGGGGTTTGAGCACCTGATTCTTTAGATGGACTAGCAACAGAGGCAAGCTGAGGAAGAAGACCCTTTAGAATTTACTTGTTTCAGTGTACAAGAGTATAGGCATTGAAGCCTGAACAAATATCGCAAGTCACATCCAAATGACTAGGCTCTAGGCAGTAAACACACTGCCTGTGGGCATCAGATTGAGGAATCTTGTGTCCACAGGAAGTTCACTTTTATGAACCCAGCAGGCTTCTCTGGTTTATCAGCCATAATCAGGATTTAAAAACAAAAAAATTTTAAGGAGAGAAAGAGTCTTTTTTTTTTTTGTATTCAGTATAAAAGAAATACAGGAAGGAGGACTACCATCGACGGTAGGTAGGGAGAGATACACCCAAAAGTATAAAAAGGAGCTAATTATCTAAATGGAGAAACCCAAAAACAATAAAAAAAGATTGTAGAAAGATAAAGAAGGGTGATAGACTACAAATAAATGCCAGAAAAAGTAAAAAAAAAAAATAGTTTTAAATCACTCATGACCCACAAGGAGCTACGAAAGAAAAAGTCCCAGTTTGCTAGGAGCATGACAAATGAGATCTGAGGTGATTTGGAGGATAGGGGCATTATGGTTAAGGGAGGAGCTCGAGAGTCAGATCCTAAGCTATAAAAAAGCTGCTAAGTTGGATCCGAGGTTCGGATACAAACCCACAGATTGAGGAACGGATTAACGGCTTAAAAGTATTTATTTTCAGAAAACATACTTTTTTTGTTAGAAAAAGTGGAAGTTTTCTTCCTGAAGGGAACTGCCCAGCAATGAAACAGTGTTACTCAACTGCCAAGCCTCAGAAGCCCACAGAAAGCTCTGAAGGGCTTAGCCCCAAAACTTGACTTTCAGTCAGCTCAGCTTAAGCTGGCTAATGGGTTGGGCACGTGAAGGCATCCAGAAGATTTGTAAGCTGGACAGTTATTATATGTTATGCAGGATATAGCCTATACATCTTAGGCTACTGCAACAGTGATCACAGTGATGAACATCAACAGATCCTGGATGGTCACACTGTGGATTGGAGGGAGTTAGCATTCTGAGACCATCAGAATCACAGTCTACTGCAACATTCTCATACAAAGCCTGGTAAAGGGTCCACTGCAATAAGCTTATCTAGTCTGATTTTCAAGTGCATTAAACATTGCACCTCTTGTATCTTCTCATTCACCTCTTGTTTGCCTGTTCCATGCCCTCCTTAAATGCCTGCACGAATTTCTCCTCCATCAGCCATTCTGGTGGCTTATTTTATTGATCCACAAACCTCTACATGAAACAGTTTTGTAATCCAAAGAGTAGCTGGTTCCTATGATATACTGTCTTGTGCCCCTCCCCCCAACTGCTCTTCCTTTACATGACAACCAACCACTTTCATATCTCTCTATCATGATCTTATGCATTCTTTTTACATCCCTATCTCTGTAAAGGTCTCACATGGGAAGGGCTTTAACTCTTCTAGGATTTGGCCATATCTTTTCCCCATGTACCCTTCTGGTGACTTTCTTCTAAATGATAACCTTTTTCCTTGTACTTGGCTCTCTACAACTGCATAGAATATTCAAGGCAAGGCCTGATCAGAGTCCAGTATAACAACAGTGTTACATCTTTGCTTTTGGAGTCATTCTGTGCATTCTATAGGCTATTACCACTGCCATCTCACTCTGCTCCTGTCAAGGTATGATCAACATTCCATGATTATTTTCATTCTTTGTTGTGATTAGTTTAACTCCCCCTAAATGATATTTCACTCCAAGGGTACTGTGGCATTGATGCAAAATTTTGCATTTGTCTGAAATTAACTTAAAATGGCAGATTTCACCCACTTAGCCTTTCCACGTCTTTCCATATACTCTTTCCCCTTTTCTCCACTGCTAACCCTACTCTGATATCAACAAAGAGGTTCACTATTCCTTTAGCTATGTCTGAGACCAGCATACTGAAGAGTAGTAGAGCTAACACCGATCCCTACAATATTTTGTTAGTTACCTTCCACAACCTTCTGTGTTACAATTCACCAATGCAACAATCCATTTTCATCATCTTGATCCAGTCATTGACTCTTTCAGTTTTCCTTGCTGTCATCTGTATGGGACTGAAGCAAAGGCCTTGCTGAAGTTCAGGTAGATGACATTTACAGATACTTCCTTAGAAAGGCAGACAGGTATGCCAAAGCACTTTCAGTGAATGTTGATATTATGAAGTAATTTCTCTGTAAGGCACTTTCATTGATAAGAGAGTTTGTATCTTTCCCACTGCTCTGCAATTGTGAAGTTGGTATGCATTACAAGGGGTGCTCCTGCATGAAGGTGCAGAGGGGCTTGCCCTTGAAAAAAAGATAGTAATACTTGGGAGATTCACTGAAAATGGCTTTCAGTGATTTAATTTTGTGGCATTGTCACCTGGGGAAATCTCTTTTGTCAAGTTGACATGAATCCCTCCCCTCTCAGGTTTGTCTGTAACAAGACATAAAACTGGTTTAGATTTGCCTGACAGTTTCTGATCATGAAACCATGGTGGCTATTGCTTGCAATCTTCCCATCTGCTCCTGGAAGATTCATAACTCCATTGGCTATAACCCTTTTCATACCAACAGACTTGGTTTTTCCTCCAATTTCTCACCCAGGTAAAAATAGCAAAGGTGTTCTTCCCTGCCACCAAAAAAAATCATGAGGATCTTTCAAAACAAGAAATTGGCAACTGTCACATGAGGTGTACCTTCTCAATTTTTCCTTCTTCAAAGTTTCTCAACAAAACTCACTTATGTCTAAGAAAGAAAGCTGTGCAACGAGGGCTGTAACAAACTGGAAAAACATTGCTGTTTTATTTTTCAAAAAAGAAAATGTATGAAAAGTAAACTAACTATATTAAATAAAAATGTGTGCGAACAATGAGTTAAAAGATAGAGAAACTTTTTTTACATGCCTCATGAAAAAAAATGTAACTAGCAAAAAAAACCCAGTTGCCACTGTGTAAGTATGTTACAATTTAAAAATGAAAGCAAAACATGCCCCGGAAATGGCCTAAGTTACACAATGATGCTTACCATACCTTTCAATCTCTAAGAGCAAGAAATCTGGGCAAAGCCAAAAATAACGGGGGGGGGGGGGCAAAGGCCCAAAAATAGGGACACTTTAAATATTGCTCTTACAAACTTAGAGAGTTGATAGAATAATGTTTTGCATATCCACGGTGGTGCAGCGGTAGCGTTGTTGCCTCACAGCAAGAGGTTCTCCCGTTCGATTCTCAGCCGGAGTGCGAGGAGTGCCTTCTGTGTGGAAACTGCATGTTCTCCCTGCGGTTGGGTGGCATTCTAAAGACATGTGTAAATGGGCGTGCCTTTGTTGAAGGTTGGACGTCGAGCTGGCACCTCGGCGTTCGTGAAAATCTACTGCCAATCATTAGTGGACCGGAGTTCCGCTGTGGTGACCCCTAACCGGGAAAAGCCGAAAGACAAACAACAACAACATTAGTATGAATTTTCTGAAGGGTATAAAGTCTATAACTCCATTTATCGCCCATTATTTTCTGAATTCAATCCTCAAGGATTTGGCAGAGTTGCCGTAAAAACACAATTTTATGAGAAACAGACCAAAAATATGAGGCAGAAATCTGGACATTCAATGAAAATCTGTACAGTTGAGAGGTATATTGCTTACTTGTACAGTGGAATATTGGGACTCTTTCCCCATCTATAAGTATGCAACTCTGGAAACAGGATGGCATCTTCTAAATTCAAACTAAAGCCATGGGGAAATCCTGTTTGGGAACATAAAAATAAAGGAAGACTCTTAATTTGTGTTATTCAGCTAAGGGGGTTACTGCAATCTGCTTTCTAGTGTATAACCTTGCACACAGAGCTCAAACTGCACTACATTGTCTGCAAGGACTCTCAAATTGTCGGGGGAGGGGTTCTACTTCTTTAGTCAAAATGCAATTTCAAGTTCAGACTTTTTTGCATATTTCAGACAAAATAACATGTTTTTACTTATTTCCTTCAAGTAAATAATTCTATTAACTAGCTCTGAATACTTTCAGCTGATGCTTTTCTTACTAGACTAATTTGGGTTTTACATTTTTCTAGGACCTGCAACTGTGTGGTGTCTGTCCTCTGAAGGGCAAATAATCAAGGGCTAATTGCTATCATTTTAATATTTAAGTAAGGTATGTTATTGTTTGGTCAGTTTTGACCAACTAATGGTAGTTGTTCTTCTTCTTTCGGCTTTTCCTGGTTAGGGGTCGCCACAGCAAAACTCCGATCCACGAATGATTGGCAGTAGATTTTTACAATGCCGAGGTGCCAGCTCGACGCCCAACCTTCAACGAAGGCACGCGCATTCACGTCTTTTGAAGGCCACTTGACCGCGGGGAGGACATGCAGACTCCACACAGAAGGCGCTCCAGCTGAGAATCGAACAGGAGAACCTCTTGCTGTGAGGCGACAATGCTACCGCTGCACCACCATGGATTGACCAACTGATGGTAGTGCACTGTATATTTTGGAAGAGGGGATACTGCTGTGGTACTATCTACCCTCATTCTGGAAAATACTGTGTGTGTGTGGGTGTGCACACGCGCACACACGCACACACACACACACACGCACGCACACACACACACACACACACACACACACACACACACACACACACACACACACACACACACACGTGGATTATGGTCAAATGGGGCCCTAGACAGAGTAATGGATCAGAGCCTACCCATGTAAACAGGCCCCCTCCCTGCAACCAAACTCCCATAACGATTTTAGTGTTCGATTTACTTGGATATCTCTCCCTAGTTACCATTAACATTGTTCAAACATGTCAATGGGCATACCATTTTCTTCTTTACTTCTACAATGATTACAGATACTTGGATTTAATTTAAAATGTTTATTTCAGATTTTGTAGTACAAACACTAATAGCCAGCTAAACATACAATACCGTTACGGAATGAAAACAAACTTAGCATGAGCAACATATACTAAACCTCTCTGCCCTTGAAACTCACATTCATTGATACTGCATTGAAGCCTACATTCATAGAAGAAAAATACTTCTGGCCAGTGGTGGGTTAAGTATACCTTTGGGCTGTTTTCAAACCACAAGACTCTTGCTCACATGTTTAGGACCATGCCTAAATGCATGTCTTTTTTTAATTCACTTTCTTGATTGTATTCAGTTTTATTCCTTGTTTAATACCACACCACTTTAGTTAGAGTGTGTTTTAAATTTGTAGTTTTTAACATTTTTCCAATAAGCAGTGAAACAAAATGCATGAAAAAATAATGACAAAACTATCTATTTCAGAACATTTCGACCATAAAAAGCCACTCAGACTGCTGTCATTACAGTCTTTCAGCATCAGTCAATATGCATAAATTCTGCAGAAGTAAAAGTAATCTGAATAAGTCCACATTAAAGAGAACTGTTAGTAATGAAGAAGGTTTTGACTAGGAGCAAAGTCACTTAACTAGACAGTGCCCCTAAACCGGGGCATTTCACACTCACGAACACACTACTCTGAAACTCAATGTGATGACTTCCTTACCTCAGCCCTTTTGGCCTTAGAACAACTCTGTAACAGCTTACTTCCTGAACTCATTGTGCTTTCCTTAACCCCAATCCCCATGCTTGCTTCTTTGCTGCATGGTTGTAATAATTAAATCTCATGTGTTGTTCTTTTAACAATGCTTGCATTACACAAGTTTGTCTAGGACGTTCTAAATCCTAAAGTTAAGGTTTCTGGGTTGGTTTGTGTGGGGTGCTGCTGTCTCTTGCTAGGTCCTAATGCTGGTTGGTTGTGCATATGGGGACGGAAGGACAAGGTATTATTTTTACTTTTGTAGTTTTTCTTTTTACTTATAGGAAATTTAAGCCAGGACCCTAGGCAACTACATAGGTCACCTAGTGCTGGATCTGGTTAAGAAAGCAGAGTGTGTGTGTGTGTGTGTGTGTGTGTGTGTGTGTGTGTGTGTGTGTGTGTGTGTGTGTGTGTGTGTGTGTGTGTGTGTGTGGTCACCTAGTGCTGGATCTGGTTAAGAAAGCAGAGTGCGTGTGTGTGCGTGTGTGTGTGTGTGTGTGTGTGTGTGTGTGTGTGTGTGTGTATATATATATATATATATATATATATACACACACACACACAAAATAATTCTGGTGAAATGTCAATTACTGTAGCTAAGACTCACTGAAAGGTAAGGGGCTCAGTCTGACATGGGTAAAACCATAGGGAGCCATTGATTATAACTCTGATCTGTAGCTGTACAGTATAAGGCTTATTTGCGTATGACAAGTGTTGGGCATTACCAAATGCAATACATTTACCATACACTCTTAAGGCCAACTGCAATATGTTTTAACTGTATCCAGTGGTGGGACTCAAACACAATACTGCTGGATTAATCTCATTACAAAAATTGTACAGAAGTACTCCGAGAATAAAAGCCTATTCACCTGTATATCATACTCCTCTTGATGCTAAACTGAAAAAAATATATTATGTCAAAAACATGTATTTGCATTACGCAAATTTCAAATTCATGAATTAATCACGAATTGCAATTATAAAAAAAAAAATCAAAGGAAAAAGAAACCAAGAACAAAGCTCCTGATACCTGATAAATTTGCTTTCTCTTGTGACAAGGATGGAAGGTGCCCATGTCAAACTGTAAGCTCAACATTTTCCAGAAATAATCAGTAGAGATCCAAAGTTAGAATATTTCCGGATGTGCTAAAAGTCACATGAATCAAGATACGACTTTATGTTAGATAAATTATCATTAAAAGAACACTTCCTAAACATCATGTGAAACATAAAAAAATACTAAAATAAGGATGCATGTGATTTTGCAAATGCTGCACAAAAACTGGAGTGCTTCAAAAATAAAACTTCAAACTTAGCAACACATTCATACTTTGAGGGGAGGGATCCTGACCATTGTTAACTTCTTAAATTGAAGTAATTTCCCTTTTAGTACACACTAGATATTTCATTTCATATATGCCTTTTTTCTAGTATCACCAAAACATATTCAACAGTGACCAGTTCCTGTTTTTCATTTTTTAATGCCTTAAATTCCTTGGAATCTATATTTAATGAGTATCATAATTGGGATCTTTAACAGCAATGATTAATGCAAGTTTCTTACAAAATGTCAGTTCTAAGACGTCTATGCTAGATTCAATGGACAATAGCTGTTTAAAAAAAGCAAATAAAACCAAGAATAGGCATTAGCTCAGCAGTTAAAGTTTAACATTTCAGTGTTAGCTTTGGTGATTCACACACTGATAAAGCACTGCTAACAGCAGTGATGGTGAACCTTTTGGGCTTGGCATGTCAAAAATTCGGAAAATGCCTAACTTAACTCTGCTGGTGTGTCACCTCCCCCACAAACAAAAATATCTAACAAAAATAAAATAGATAAATAAATAAATAAAACAGCATAGCTCTCAACACATCAAGGATAAACCTCAACAGAATCAGGGGACAAATCTAGAAATAAGAGACATGGACAGTTTTAAACTATTAGTACTATTAATTTGAAATACTGACAGAAAAAATGAACATGAATTAATATACATTTTGTGAAGTAAAATAAGTTTGTAAATCTAATTATTGTCATTAATATAAAATGTTGCCAGTTTTAGGTGGGATTAAGAGGGACAGATCAGGGGAATGTAAAACAGCACACGCTTAGAAAGACTGCCCTTTGCAGAAATGTTACCACAGAGAAAAAACAATGTCAGCACCACCCTTTGCAGACTGTATCGAGACAGTATACCAAAACTTTGTTTTGACTTTGAAAAAAGCCTTTGATGTTATTAACTTCTTAACCTCTGCAGCAGTGTTATTCAACTGGCTCCTGGCACAAAATAATTGAATGCACTTCACATGAGCAACCTATGCAGTTTCTTTGGTAACCCCAAAACATTGTGGTGTGCCACCTTTGTGTCATAGGTTCACCATCACTGGCCTACAGTCTAGGTGACCTGAGTTCAAGTAGTGGCTTGGATGACTGACAGTGCCGGGAGAACAGGCAGGCCAAGGTGAACATACTGCCACTATATCTCTCTTGGATGGACAGTAGGTGTTGGACTAACAAAGTGACCGATGGGTGATAGCCTTTTAAGTGAGTGTGGGAAATGTGCATGCTCAGGAGGAAGAGGTGAGGTAATTCAAAATGCCTTCATTGCTAGGATGCATGTAACAGCATGAAGCATACTCATGGCTCCATCTGAAACAGGTCTTGTCTCTGGGTGGAATCCCTGGACTGGAGTTATGAATGGGTACTGTATTTGTGAGGTGAGGGCCTGATAGTCAGCATGCCTGGTGGCAAAAGTAACACACACACACACACACACACACACACACACACACACACACACACACACACGCCTCTAAGCAGATTCATTCTTGGTTACAGATTACTTGAGTCTACATGTTCTGTCTCATACTTACACACACACACACACACGCACACACGCACACACACGCACACACACACACACACACACACACACACACACTCACACAATGTTCTAGCCTCTAAGCAGATTTGGTCTTGGTTACAGATTACTTGAGTCTGCATGTTCTGTCTCATACTTACACACACACACACACACACACAAACACACATGCACATTTGGCTGAAAAGGATACAGAACAGAATAGCCCTTTATCCAGTTAAATTAAACAGCAGCAATTAAAGTGTCTAGCTTGACACATATATTCAGAACATCAAAGAGCATGTAAAAGATGTATCTGGATACAAAAAAATCAATGGACTTTCCTGTAAACTACTAAAAATGCCACTGGGACCCAATGATTGGCAAGTACTGTAAAGCCACTCAAAATAATTAACTAATAAAAATAATGAAATACAAAGTTAAATATAGCTCTGACATGGTGGTTACGGTAACAGAAATACCTAAAACCATCTAAATTGTTTTTTTTTTTTAATTATCAAAAATCTACTACTGTCTTACAAGAATTGTTTAGCTACTGCTACTTAAGACCAATGTCATGGTTTACCCACTTGGGAATCCATTTAAAAAAAAAAAATCAGTCTTAATTTCCCAAAATACATGCTTTGGTTAAGACATGAATGCAGTAATTCAGTCTGCTGGTAACAAATAAGTTGAAAAAAGGAAGAATAAAGTGATATCCACACATAAAACGCGTAACATATAACCAATTATTACTCTTCTTTCAATGCAACTGCAATCCTCTTCTTACAAACGATGGGAGGTATTCATAAGGGCTGTGCTCTGTGGAGTAAGGCTTGCACACAAAAAAGCTCTTTGCAATTCATAAAACATATTACATCAGTTAAGACCCAGTGTGCAACAACAGCATGCCAGGCACTGATTAGTTATGCAAAGCAAACATCTCCAGACTGTATGGAATTCACAAATAGTACAGCTGGACCCAAACGTGGAAACAAGGATACAAGAGCCCAACAGACTAAAAATGGTTGTTGTACCACTTGTGGACACAGTGATCCCCCCACTAGTATTCTTCAACCAAGATACTAATGCTGTCAACCCCAAAAAGCCTCCAACAATTGTCATCTCAAAGCAGAAAATTCTCTACCATTCTCCACACTGTATGCAAAGCTGCTGCTGCACACCAACTATTCCTGTCCCCACACTGTGATGCTGGCAAACACTTGTACGTAGAGGGCTTGCACAAAATCAGATCTCCCTCATTATCATAATAAAGTAATGAGTTCTGGTCCCAGTAATGCTAATGACTCCTACTTCCTTTATGGATCCCAATCAAGCATTGCGGTGGACCACACTTCAGCTGTGAAAGATGGCTTCAGAAGGTATAGTATTGCCTTACCACGTAGCTGCTTGATAAGGAGTACTGTACCTGCACAGACTACCTTACACTGCTGCACTGTGTAGCGCTGTCATAACATACAGCATTACTTTCCATACCATGCACAGGACTTAGTACTTAGTATGCAATGGTGTACTAGGTTCTCCAGTTCATAATTTACATATGAATCGTATGTGAAATGGAGAACAGAACTGTGTGCTGCTTGGTACTATTGGGATTAATATTTATGAGCATACTGAACATAGTGCAGAAGATGCATTTACATATCTGTGCTATTATGTTCATAAACACTAGGTCCCAAGTCATACGTACCAGTGGCATAATTTACTTGTACTGTTCTGCCAGATATACCTAGGTGTAACCAGCAGTATTTATAGTGTCCAGTTGCTGACCCTGTCAATAGATCTAAAGCTATACAAAGTGCTGTTGTGGAGCTCTATGCTACCAACATCTGCACCCCCATCCCAAAACACATACTAGATTATATGACCATCCTGACCAGGCACTAGTATGCACAATATACACACAGCACTTCACAGAATGTTAGATGCACTTGTACAAGATTTACAGACAAAGGCAGTCCTGTGCCTTCTACTTGCCCTAATCATAGTCCACATCTGTGAATTGTGGTAACGACAAGTGGCATACTAAACAGTGTGCAGAAGTTAGATGCACATATATGTACTATGTTTAGTAATCCCAAGTCTCACCTTTACACACTGTACTTAATTTGAAAATGAGGCAAAGAAGATGTGGCATCAATTTTGGAAAGTTGCAGCACCAATAACATGGGCTTCGTTAACAGATAGGTGTTGGAGAATCATGCAGGGGGCAGGGCTACCATATTCAATGAAAGTAACCTTCCTTCTTTCACTCCTTTTTGAGGGGGGTAATAGCAATAGGATTGGATGGGGAATTCCAAGACCTGAAGAAAAGGGACATGAAAAATGTGTACATTTTAATGTATCAGTTTATATATAAGTGACGTTCTTTGCTTCAGTTCAGTTCACCATTTTTTCTGGAACTTGGTAAGGTCTGTGCTTCTGAATGCTTGTGCACCAATTTCAACAAAAGCTATGATATCACATAGATACAAAGCTGCTTGCCCTTTGAGCCTACCACTTTATCCCCTTCACTACTAGTCAGTATCTATCTGCAAATCAAGGAGTAACAGTTAAGATTCAAAACTGTACTACTAATATGTATATGATGAATTGACTTCTAAAAATTCCAACAGCTCAGAGTGGATGAAATAGACTGTCCAAATGTGTAGCAGAAGATGGCATATCCCAAAATTAATGAAGGTCTCTATTATGGTAAATGGATACTATATGTATTTGTTGTATATAGTCGGGACCCTGCTTAATGGATCCTTGGCTGAGCAGGCACAGGGATCAGAAAACAAGAGTTCAGAAAGCATAGTCCTTAAGAGCTGTCAATTCCTATTCAAGAGCTGAAGTCAAACTATGCAGTAATGACCAAGTGGTCACAGCTACACATTTGGTGGATAGGGCTTTGACCCA
Source organism: Protopterus annectens (assembly GCF_019279795.1). Lineage (NCBI taxonomy): Eukaryota > Metazoa > Chordata > Ceratodontiformes > Protopteridae > Protopterus > Protopterus annectens. Next base: position 405,421,803 of record NC_056741.1, read on the forward strand.
AACATTTGCCAAAGGGTAGTTTGTCAGAGAATACATACATACATACATGCATACAAATGTTTCAAGCACGGGCATTAAAGCCCTTCTAGCTTGCCAATATGCCAAAAACACTTGTTTCCATAATAAATGTCCAGGCTGTTCTTAAAAAATATCTAAACTAGTACTTGCTTTAATGTAATTTGGTAGTCTGTTCCAAGCATCAGCTACTCTGTCAGAGAACCAGTTAGTACACTTCTCATTCCTATAGAATCTTCTACATAGGTTATCTGATGATTTAGTACTTTTTGATAACCCCAGACATTCCCAGAGGTAGTTGTCCCTAAATGCCCTCTATATCTGAATAAGATCTCCTCTTAAATATCTGTAAGAGACACTGTACAAGTTCATATAGTTTAGTCTTTCATAATAACTTAGATTTTCACATCCATGGATGCCCTTAGTATATTTCCGCTGTACTCTTTCTAGTTTATTCATGTTTGTTTTCCTATAGGGTTTCCATATTGTTATTCTATACTCAAGTTTGGGTTGAATGTAACTAACAAACAATGACTTCATTATGTTTGATTTCCTAGACTTTATAAATCTTTTTATACAACCTATAGTTCTATAACTATCATTAGCCAATTGGTTGATATGATTAGAAAAACTCATAGCTGAATCTACCCATATACCGAGGTCCTTAAATGAGTCTACAGTTTCAATCACTGTATGCTGTATTAAATATTCACCTTTCAGTTTATGTCTCCCAAATCTCATATGCTTAGTTTTTGATGTATTTATCAACATATTATTCCTCCTGTGCCCAAATGGTCAGTTTAGTCAAATTATTTTGCAGACATGCCTTATCTGTAACACTTGTAATAAGTTTACCCAATTTCAGGTCGTCAGCATATAGACTGTAGAACACCTCAGATGAAAAAGTAAGGTCTGAAAGATACAGTCTAAACAAGTAAGGGCCTAGTACAGATCCCTGTGTGACAACTTGACTGTAACCAAGGATTTCACCTGTCCAGTTGGTGTGTGATACTTGTCATGTCCTATTTGTAAGCCATGCAGCTATCCATCTTATCAACAGTACATCAATACCTAGTTGTGCTAATTTATTGATCAGTGTTTTGTGCATGACCCTATCAAATGCTGAAGTTAAATCTATATAAATCACATCACAGCACAATTTTTCATTCATAGCTGTTATTATATTGTTATAGAACATCATGTTACAGGTGGTAATAGATCTATTTTCAACATATGCATGCTGATATATGAAAAATAAAAGGCAGCTGTTGCAAGACAAAAGCAACGCTTGGTAGGTGGTAAATCCTTTATAAGCAGAAAACTCCAAATCCAGAAAAATACAGACAATATTCATCCAAGATAAAACAGTGCAAGCAAACACAGCAGTATTAAGCGCTTTCGTCTGGTAGATGACTTCCTCAGAATACAAAATACTGAAATTAGCACCTGTTTAATACATTGCTTACCCAATCACAAATAAACTGACATCATTTCCCCCATTAACAAGGCTGTAAATACTTAATGCAAGCCAAATATAAAACAATAATACATATAAAAAGTTTAAAACATCCCTAAACAATATATATCACTAAATAAAAAACATAGATTTTAATTTCAACAGAGAAGATAAAGAAATTCTATCATTTAACCCAGGAGCATGATAAGCATCAAGCCTAATTTGCCATTTGAGTTCTACAAATTCCAAATACTCATTCAAGGGTCCCCCACGAGGTCCCAGATTTACCTGTTCCAAAATAAAGAACAGGAAGGAATGGGTAGGTTCACTAACCAAATGTTTATATAGTGCATTCTTTTCATTTTTGTTTCTGATATCATATAAATGTTGATAAATCCTTAACCTTAGGGCATTCTTAGTTTTACCTAAATAGAAACTTGCACAGAATCTACACAAAGCCAAATACACAACCCCTTTAGTGTAACAGTACATCCTTTTTGAACTGGAAATATATCCAAAGTTTTTGAGCTTGATTTTTTTCTCTGACCATAACATAAGGGCATTGGGCACACCTCCCACACTTAAAGGTACCACCACTGTGGATGTCAAATTTTTGCCTTTCAAACAGTCCTTTAAGGGAAGTGTCTCTTTTGTAAACCACTTGTAGTTCAATACCAAATTTCCCTGATAATTCAGGGTCAACATCAAATATTTTCCAATATTTTGAAATAATGTTTTTAATGTCATAAAAATTGGATGTGTAAGTAAGAGTAAGCACCATCTAAAATTTAAAGGTTTACAATCATTATGACTTTTGGTGGACACCTGCCCTAGTAGTGCAAGAAAATGACCATTCATTCTTTTAGTCTTAACTTCATTAAAATATCTATGACAAAGGTTTCAGGGTACCCCCTCTTACAAAACATGTTTTTTAATGTTTCACATTCACTAAGAAAATCTATAAATTCAGAGTCCATTCTGGCCAGTCTTACATATTGGCCCTTAACTAGGGCTTTTTTCTGGTGCAATGGGTGTGCGCTTGTATAATGCAATAGTGAATTTGAATAGGTAGGTTTCCTATATAGTTGTGAAACAAAACAATTGTGTTCAAAGTCTTTCTTGATGGTAACATCTAGGTAATTAATCAGTTCTACATTGCTATTCATAGCAAACTTAAGAAAACTTGTAGTTCCATTAATATAGGTGAAGAACCTCTTCAGGTCGTCCTAACTATCTTTCCAGAACAGGACTATATCATCTAGGTATCACCCATACAATACCCATGAAGTCCTAAATTCTGAGTTGGTAACAAACAGATCCTCCCATTGTGCCAAGACAATGTTGGCAAACACTAGAGCACAGCACGCACCCATTGCAACACCCTGTTTTTGCTTAAAAAGATGCCCTTCAAAGATCACAGAATTATTCTCTAATATTATTTCCATACATGTTCGTAAAGTCAGAATGGTGTTATGATTAAGTGTTGAATTGGGACATAAATAGTCATAAAACCATTCAAGGCCAATTTGATGTGGAATAACTGAAAAGAGATCACAAGCATTAATAGTGACTAATGTGTTACTATCAAAAAACATGTCCTGTTTAACTTTAGTAAGAAAGTCCCATGAGTCCCTAGTCACAAGACTATGTGAATCTAGAATGTTTTTGGTCATATTGTCAATGAACTTAGCAATACTATAAGTTTTTGAGGCTTTTGCATCCACAATTGGTCTTAATGGTGGGTTTTCTAATGATTTATGAATTTTTGGTATGCCAAAAATTGTGGATATTTTTAGGATGGCTTATAAGCATGTAATTATGGGTTTCTAAGGTAATTTGCCCATTTGATAACAGCTGTTCCAGTTCCAGGTCAATATTATGATATGCTATATTAATCTCATTTCGTGAGACCTCAAGATAGACATCACTATACAGAAGTTCCTTCACCCTGCTGTTATAATCAACCACATTCATAATTACCATGCCCCCACCTTTATCAGGTTTCATTATTCTTATGTCACAATGCTCTAAAATTTCACTTAATAGTTTTCTGTCATCACAGTCCAAGTTAGCTTGACCAGTTTTTTTATACTTGTTCACTAATAAGTTCCTGATATCAGCTTCACATAGATTCTCAAACAGCTGTACTAGGGAATGTGATGGGGGTAAAAAAATACTAAGCCTACCTGTATCCAAATGGCCAGTAATAGTATTGTTATTGTGAAAATGTAAGGCCAAATTAAGTTATCTTGTAAATAATTTAAGTTGTATAATAGAGTCAGTGAGCATCCCTTCCTTCATGGGAACAAAATTAAAGCCCTTGGATAATAACTCGGCCCACCTGGTGTCAACTCGGACCTGGCTGTAGTTCTAAATGTTAAAATCACAGTTATTATTGCTAATAACATTAAGTACCAGACCACTATTGTTGTCGTTGTCAAAATTGTTGTCAGGGTTTATCTCCTGTATGAACCCCATCTCCCCTACCAGGAACCCATCCCAGGGTTGTTGCCATTCCTGTAGTAATCCTGCCTCCCCTGTCTCTGGTTCTGTAACCTCTCCGACCTCTGTAAAGGAGGTTGCTCTAAAGGGGAAACATTTCCACTATTGCCTTGTGCATGCTCTTCAATTTCATTATCCTCAGTACAAGAAATATTAACAGAAAAACTTTGTTGTCCCCTCGGTGGATCTGGGTATGCTCTACCATTCTCATAGTCCACCTTATCCCTTAATAATTTCCTTTCCTTCCTAGTCTTTAATTCAATTAGTTCGGTGTCAACATGATTAAACACAGCATTAAAGTTATTAAGTTTCATTTCAAACAACAAGTCATTTTTATTGCTTAAAATAAATTTGACATCCACAATGGTGGTACCTTTAAGTGTGGGAGGTGTGCCCAATGCCCTTATTTTATGGACAGAGAAAAAATCAAGCTCAAAAACTTTGGATATATTTCCAGTTCAAAAAGGATGTACTGTTACACTAAAGGGGTTGTGTATTTGGCCTTGTGTAGATTCTGTGCAAGTTTCTATGTAGGTAAAACTAATAATGCCCTAAGGTTAAGGATTTATCAACATTTATATGATATCAGAAACAAAAATGAAAAGAATGCACTATATAAACATTTGGTTAGTGAACCTACCCATTCCTTCCTTTTCTTTATTGTGGAACAGGTAGATCTGGGACCTCGTGGGGGACCCTTGAATGAGTATTTGGAATTTGTAGAACTCAAATGGCAAATTAGGCTTGATGCTTATCATGCTCCTGGGTTAAATGATAGAATTTCTTTATCTTCTCTGTTGAAATTAAAATCTATGTTTTTTATTTAGTGATATATATTGTTTAGGGATGTTTTAAAGTTTTTATATGTATTATTGTTTTATATTTGGCTTGCATTAAGTATTTGCAGCCTTGTTAATGGAGGAAATTATGTCAGTTTATTTGTGATTGGGTAAGCAATGTATTTAAACAGGTGCTAATTTCAGTATTTTGTATTCTGAGGAAGTCATCTACCAGACAAAAGCGTTTAATACTGCTGTGTTTGCTTGCACTGTTTTATCTTGGATGAATATTATCTGTATTTTCTGGATTTGGAGTTTTCTGCTTATAAAGGATTTACTGCCTACCAAGCGTCGCTTTTGTCTTGCAACAGCTGCCTTTTATTTTTCATTGTTTGTAAGACTCTACCTGTTTTCCTTGCATGCTGATATATGGTTTCAAGTCCCGACCTATCCAGTTCTGACAATAACTTATCCAGTATTACCTTCTCCATTTTTTTTCCACAACATGAAAGTAGACTTAAGGGTCTATATGATTCTGGGTTTGTCCTACTCCCCTTTCCCTTAAAGACAGGTTTAATAAGTGCATGTCTCCAATCTTGAGGAATCTCCCAGTATTTATATGACCTAGTGAATAATAGATGTAATTGGCAGTGTAAGTGTAAAGGTATGAATGGCAAAAAATAGTGCAAATGGTAATCCAGCTCATTTTCCTCAAAGCAAGCAAACAAATAACTGACTGTCTAGTTCTCATGTCTCCATGGAGACGATATGATAATGAGAAGTTGGCTGTCTGGTTCTCATGTCTCCATGGAGACAATCTGATAAAGAGAACTTGGTTACAGTTTGGTAGAGAGTGATTAGATTGGGGAAAAAAAAGAAAAGAGAAACTGGCTAGGAGATAATGTTCTCTGAAAGCATTCAGGGGTTTTCCCAGCTGGGAGAGCTACAAAGATAAGACAAAACCAGCTAGTACTTAGTAGAAGCACATGCTGCACCATGCACCTTAACAAGGATAACCTTTCTTTTAGGCTAACTGAAGCTTCTGAATGTGGCTGTCAGTTTGGGGCATTTGTTCCTATTAGGAGGGTAAAACTTTAGTATTTGAAGATTTACATTGTTTTGTGTGTTAATATTAAATTAACAGGTTTTAGGGTGTATAGAGGATTTGTTTGTTTGTTTGCTTTTTCTCTGAGAGCTTTAAATAAAACAAAAAAATTTGAAAGGTGTGACATAGGCTAAAATGGATATGACAAAAAACAACTATATAAGAGTTCAAACTGCCAAACAGTGTATGCATGTAACACAAAAGCTGGAACTAGATGTTTAATAAAAATGTGCTATACATAAAAAATGGGAATAATAACTTTTTAATGCAATGATGCTCTCTGTAATGTCTTTAAATGTCAATGGTCTCACAGATGAATATAAAAAAAGAATAGTGAACTATATTAAAAATATAGAAGTGCAAATAGTTACATTACAGGATACAAACTTGGAAAGAAATGAACATGTTAATTTGATAAAGAAAGGTTTTCAGTATGGTTATTGGGCTGAATATCTGGGACAAAGGGAAAGAGCTGTACTTATCTTAACTGCAAGAGGAGCTCCAATAGTAATAGAATAGTATAAAAAGATAATAATGGCATATTTGTAGTCCTAAGGGGCTACTGGCGAGGGAGGAGGATTTCACTGGTATGTATTTATATGCCACTTAAAATTGCTATAATGGAGCTTAAGAAACTTCTGGGAGGTTCAGCAAGGACTATTACTTATATTTGGGGATTGGAATTTGATTTGCAGCAGTGAAGATGTATCTGGGGGCCCAGAAGGGAAAATATAATAAAAGAGGATAGCTTTTTGAAGAAATTTATGAAAATATTTGTTATAGAAGATGTGAATTCAGTAATAGGAGTTTGAAGGGAATTTAGATATTATTCCCTAAGATATAAAAACTGGGTTAGACTAGACAGAATTTACATATCACACGAACATGTGCATTTAATTGAAGGTCTTGTTACACACTCAATAACTATTTTAGATCATGCACCACTAAAAGCTAAATAACACAGGGTAATGAAATAAAAATGAGACACTGGCACTTTCCCACCTATCTGTTGAAATGAGAGGAATTTAAGGAATGGGTAGTGGAGATTATTCAGGAGCTATTTGAGAGGATAGAAATTACTTCTGAAAATATAGCTAGGAAGTGGGAAAAAAATTAAGGTTGAGTTTAAAAATAGGGTGGAAATAAAGAAAGGGAGTTATGGTTAAGAAGTAACAAGAAGTATTTAGACGGCCTGACTAATGTTAAAGTATTGCAGAATAAGGGGGAATCTCACAGAACAAGAAGAGGATCAACTGCAGAAGGCTAAGCAGAAAATAAAGGATTACCTTGATAATATATACAAGATTAGGTAGACTGCTGTTAAACAACTATTTTTTGATAATAACACTAGAACACAAAAACATTTAGCATAATGACTCAGGCACCAGAAAGTAGAAAGGGCAGGCACCAAGCTTAGGGAGCCTATAACAAGGGAGGTAACAGGAGATCCTGTATAGATATTACAAATATTTCAGAAATTCTATAACAGTCTGCATAAAACAAAGAAATATGGAAATCAAGAAAAGATAGAAATGGAAATGTTTATGGAAGAATTAAATATGCCAAGGTTAGTGGTAGATGAGGCTCAACTGCTAATGGTTAGGATAGGAGGAGATAAGATAAAATTGTGATGTATAACCAATCTACAGGAAAGTCTCCAGGAATATATGATATTCCTGTGGAAGTTTGGAAGCTAGGAGGGGAAAAAACTGATAAAGATCTGGAATATTTTGTTTAACAGTATTTTAACAGGAGGAGAAGTACCAAGATCTTAGAAGAAAGCAGTGGTAGCTGTAATACCTAAAGAGGGTAAAGATCCATCAGATCCGGCTTCATACAGACCCATTTCAATACTAAACCATGATTATAAAGTATTCATGTCTATAATGGCTAAAGGAATGGCAACAGTAATGCCAAAATTGATAGATATGTGGTTTTGTGGAGGGAAGGCAAATATTTGACAACATTAACAGAACATTGATGATCCACAGGGAAGCAGAATGTAAGTAAATGCCATTGTTGTCAGTGGGTCTTGACACAGAGAAAACATTTAACAGAGTAAGCTGTGATTTTATGAGCAGAGCAATGGAAGCATTTGCATTTCCTGAAAAAACTATAAGGCTGATTAGGAGAATATATGAGGGATCAGAGGTGAAAATTAAAGTGGGTGAGGTCTTCTCTGATCATTTCTTCTTGAGCAGAAGAACCAGGCAGAGGTTCCCATTTGTTATTTGCATTACATTTAGAACCATTGCAAAGAAAATAAGGGACTCGAAAATTCAAGGCTATAATTGGTATGGTACTCAAGAAAAGCTGGCTCTATTTGCAGATGATATAATTTTATACCTGACAAAACCAGAAAAAGACATTACAATGTTATGGAACATTTTGAGAAAGTCAGATATTTTTGGGACACAAAATGAATGAAGCTAAAACAAAGGCAATAGCAGTAAATTATTTACCCACATATGAATTGGTTCAGTAATATCCATACTTATGAGGATGATAAAATGAAGCATTTAGGAGTATGAATTAAAAATGATTCTGGTGTGGCAGCTAAGGCTATGTAGGAAGATACTAAAATGATAATACAAGAACAGAGAAAATGGAAGCTTTGTTATATAGATATGGATAGTAAGATAATGTTTTTAGTCCCATTAGCCTTATACACAGGTCAGGCATAGTTTTATCAAGCAGAGGAAAAGTTGTGGATAGCAATTAATAAAGAGTTGAAGGACTTTATCTGGGAGGGGAAGACGGCAAGAGTCAAGTGGGATAAGCTGATTCTTCCAATAGACCAGGGTGGATTGGGATTACCCGATGTGAAGGGGTATTTCAGAGCCACACAGTTAAGCCTCCTATACATAAAAGGTAAAAATGAAATACTGCACAGAAGCACACCAAATGCAAATTGATAAATTCTGTGGTAGCAAGAAGGAGGCAACAGTATTCCAAACTCAAAATGTATTACAACAAGTTTAACGCTTTTGTTCCATACATCACATAGAACTTCCTCAGAACTAAATCTGTTATTAATGACACTTCTTTTATACATCATTAAAATCACATGATACACTGTTAGACCCAACCTACCAATTAAAACTGATTGCAAGGTAAAACTGTATACAAGGATAAAAACAGAAATAAGAATGAACTATGTAGTGTCATAGTATTTCAACTTTTAAACAGAATAGCCATCAAATCATTCAAACCTGGAAAACATGTTGCATTAACTAAAATTTTCCATTTTAATTATAGGTTCATAGGTTCATACTAGGCTATCTGCCCTAGGGCATTTATAAGCCTAGCCAGAATGTGTTTGGCTTTCGCCACCCATTTTAAATTTATTTTGCTATGCAATTTTTCGAGGTTAGTATACTGTGCCTCTGTCTAACAGTGACACAGAAGTGATACCCGGGGTAAACCTACGATCTCCCATCCACTCATCAATATTCCGCTTGAAGAGAGTCAATGAGGGACTCTGCCTAACCTGGACTGGGATTTTATTCCAGGGTAAAGGGAGCCTCTGGGTTATGAATCTGTCCCTCCAGCATGTCCTATTTATTTCAGTGCTGAGGTTCAAGTCTCTCGAGCGCGTAGCTTGATGGGATTTGGATTTTCTGAGGTGCAGCATGTCCATTAATTCCGGGTTGGACATGGCTTTATACGTCAGGCACAGATCGCCTCTGAACAGGCGGTATGCCACTAAGTAGAGCTGGAGTTTCTTTAACCGGGCAGCATATGGCATCTGTTTGAGCCCTTTGATCCTCTTGGTGAGGTACTTTTGGGGTCTTTCCAGTTGCTGCAGGTGTCTGGTAAGGTACATCCCAAAAGGCGCATTGTACTCAATTATGGGCCTGATGAGGGATGAGTAAAGAGGCACGATGACCTCCCCTGATCTAGATGTGAATCCCTTCATGATTAGGTGGGCTATATAAAATGTTTTTCTAACCACTTTGGCCACGTGGTTGTCAAATGAGAGATTGCTATCAACTTGGGTCCCCAGGTCACTAATTACTTCTTCTGTACTTAATGGATTACCACCTATGTGGTAATTTGTGGGCACTTTGTTTTTGCCAAAGGGGGTGACTATACACTTTTTGGCATTTAGCTTGTGGGTTCTGTCCTTGAGCCAGTTTGAAATCCATCTAGTGACATAGGGGTTTATATTTAAGCTGGTGAGCTTATCTATAATGCCTGAGTGAGGTATTGTATCGAAGGCTTTTGCGAGGTCCAGGTAGGCTGTGTGGACCACCTTCCAATCATCAATGGCCTTGCTGACTGTTTTAAAGAAATCAACCAGGTTTTAGAGGCAGGATCTGCCCTTAACAAATCTGAACTGGGTAGGATCCAGTGTCTGTAGGTCCGCAACATCTTTATTTATGAGGTCCATGATGATCCTTTCCATAGTTTTGTAGACCAAGCTAGTCATGCTTATGGGGCGATAGTTTCCAGTATCCGTTGAGGCACCACCTTTATGGAGAGGGACCACTGTTGCTGTACGCCACTCTTTGGGTACATATCCTATAGTAAGGCTGAGATTGAACAGTAGTTTTATGTTTGGGTTTAGCTCTTCTTGGAGTTCATGTAGGACGCAGCCCGGGACACCGTCTGGTCCCATTGATGCTGTGTTTTTTGCTTTGGAGAGGGCGGCTCTTACCTGAGCATCTGAGATGTCAGGGGGGCAGCACTCTGCTGGGATAGATATTTGCCCTTTTGGTGGGGAGGGGGGGGAGAAGTTTGCGCTGAACCTGTCAGCTAGGATGTTGGCAATGTCTGTGGGTTCAGTGTATTTTTTGTCATTTTGGACTAATTCTGAGCATATCTGGGAATTACCACCTGGGTTCCTAACATAACTAAAGAAAGCCTTGTGATTATCCTTAGTGTCCTGTGCAATTTTTCTCTCGAAGCTGGCCTTAGACAATTCTATGAGTGCCCGTAGTTTTTTGCTAATACTGATCAGTGATGCCTTTCCTTTTTGGGATTTTGCTGTATCATTTAGTGCTTCCTCCTTCTATTGTATAGTTTGTTTATGGCTGGGGTCCACCAGACAGGACGTCTGCCTTTGGAGGATTGGGTCTTGGTTTTATTTGGGATTGCATGATCCATGCATTCCTGAAGGTGTTCATAGAATGCGTTTATAAAGGATTCTGCGGTCTGGGCCGTATTTTCCATTTATTAAGATGTATTTCTATAATAAAGACCTCTTTTATCTTTTGTTACTTGCTCTATAACTAGAAAAGCAAAATTGTGGTCCTTATTTTCCTCTATGTGTCTGAAAACGGCATTTGTGGTCTTTGATTTTTGTATATCTTGCATGTATTCATAAATTCAATTCTTAAGCATCCTCTGGGATTTTCCCTATATAGAAAGCAAGACACTTAGAACACAAAGTTCCATACACCACATTTTTTGACTCAAAACAATAATGCCCTGTAACAAAATGTTCTTTAGTTCTAATTATGACACTACTGGCTACCAGAATGTTTTTGGATTGTGTGCAATGGCCACACTTAAACATTCCTAGGGGTCTGGTACTAACTGGTTGATTTTTCCTAGAACTCTCCAATAATGTTTTGAATGACCTATACCTTTATTATAAACCAACATGGGCTTATTACCTACTTTCTTAAGAATTGTATTACCTACTTGAAAGATCTCACAGTTCTTTATCAAACAGTAACCATGGCTTTACTATCCAAGTTGAATGTTGAAATACTCTGTTATGATTAATCTGTAAAGTTCTAGTGCTGTTTTCCTCCAGCATATGTACATTACTGTTTGCACTCAGTATAGGACAATAAATACTATTTGTTCTCTTGAACAGTCCTTCATCCCTAATTTCCGTTAAAAATTCTTCAGGGTACGCTCTCCTAGAAAACATACCCAACAATACCTCACACTCTACAAGAAAGGTATCTAAATCTGACACCATTCTTGAAAACATTACTAGTTGCCCTTTTACTACAGCCTTTTTCTGGTATGTAGGATGCCAACTATGAAACAGGAGGTAATTGTTAGAGAAAGCAGATTTTCTGTAAATAGTAGAAACAAATCTACCCTGTGCTCTACCTTTTCTTATTTCCACACCTAAGTAGTTGACACTTTCAGTTTGAATTGAATAACTAAACTTCAAAATGTCCACAGTATTATTGATGAAGTCCAAAAATGTACTTAATTTATCAGTAGTGTTTCTTCACAAAACAAAATGCCATCCAGAAAATGTATATAGCCTGACCAGGAGTCAGAAAGCTTCAGTAGTAATACAAAAGTGCTATGCGAGGAAACTAAGTAGAGAAAACACAAGGTTAGGCACAGTGAGTTCTTAATTATGGATCTGGACAGTAAGATATAGGTAGTGAAAGTGTTTTTGGTCCCCTTGATTCTGTATGTTACCCAGACATTTTTTATATTAACTGTATAATAAGTTATTGCAAGCAGTAAATAAGGAATTGAAAAAATATTATTTAGAAAGGTAGGAGGCCTAGGGTAAAGTAGGATAAGATGATGCTAACAACAGTACCCATACATGAACCAGTTCAGGAATACCCATATTTATGGGGATATGATAAAATGAAATATTTAGGAGTATAGATTAAAATGATTTTAGTGTGGCAGCTAAGGGTATGTGGGAAAAGACTAAACAAACGATAATACAAAAACTGAGAAAAATGGAAACTTTGTTATATGGATATGGATAGTAAGATACAAGCAGTTAAAATGTTTTTACTCACTTTAGTTTTATACACGTCAGGCATATTTTTATCAACCAGAGGAGAAGTTGTGGTTAGCAATTAATAAAGAGCTGAAGGACTTTATCTGGGAAGGGAAGACGTCAAGTGGGATAAGCTGATTTTTTCCAGTAGAATAGGGCAGATTGGGATTACCCAATCTGAAGGGGTATTTCAGAGCTACACAGTTCATAGGTTCATAGGTGTGTACTAGGCAAATGGCCCTGGAGCCTTTACAAGCCTAGCCTAGCCCATAGGATTACCCTGGCATTGTGCCACCCAACCTTAGTTCCCAGTGCCTCTGTTGAGTAGAGCCACTGGAGTGATCCCCGGGGTGAATTTCTATTTCCCATCCACTCATCAAGATTTCTTTTGAAGAGGGCCAGTGAGGTGCTCCGTTTGACATGTATGGAAAGTAAATTCCACAACAAGGGCAGTCTCTGGGTTATGAACCAGCCCCTCCAGCAAATTCTGTTGACTGTGGTAATGAGGTTGAGGTCTGTGGAGCATGTGGTGTGGAGGGCTTGGGATTTCTATAGATGTAGCATTTCTAACAGAGCTGGGTCAGACATGGCTTTGTAAGTCAAGCAGAGCTCGCCGCTAAGTAGGCGATATGAAACAGAGAATAATTGCAGCTTTTTGAGTCTGTCCATATAGGACAAGTATTTAAGGTCTAGGATCCTCTTTGTGAGGTACTTTTGTGGCCTCTCCAGTTGTTGCAGGTGTCTAGTGAGGTACATGCCAAATGGGGCATTGTACTCAATGAGTGGCCTAATGAGGAAAGAGTAGAGGGAGACAATGACCTATTTCTTCCTGGATGCAAAACCCTTAGTAATGAGATGTGCCACATAGAAGGGCTTTTTGACTACAGTGGCAATGTGGTGGTCAAAAGAGAGGTTGCTGACAATCTTCTTCCCAGATCTCTTATAACACCTTCTGTGTTCAGTGGACTACCATCGATGTGGTACTTCATGGGAGCTGAGTTTTTGCCAAAGGGGATGATGACACATTTTTTGACATTGAGCTTAAGGCCATGGTTCTGACACTAGTCGTTGGTCTCAGTGAGGCCTTTCTGTAGGATGTCAGCATCACTTGGGGAGTTAATAATAGCTCCCAACTTGCAATCATCTGCGAACTTTGTTAGCCAGAGTCCCTTTGTGTTGGTCTGAGAAGTAGATATCAAGCAGGAGTGGACCAGGGACTGAACCCTGTGGGACTCTACTCGTGACTGGTCAGCAGTCTGACTTGGAGTCAGCTTTCACACTGTGGGTTCTATCTGTGTGCCAATTTGCAACCCACCTAGTGATATAAGTGTTGATGCATAGCTTAGTGAGTTCTTTTATGATTCCTGTGTGGGGAATGGTATCAAAGGCCTTGGCCAGATCAAGGTAGGCTGTATGAACCACCTTGCCTTCATCCACAGCCCTGGGGACTGACGCAAAGAAGTCGACCAAGTTGAGCAAGCATGAACTACCCTTCACAAAACCAAACTGTGTGGGATCCAGAGTTTGGAGATTCCCTATATCCTTGTTTATTAGGTCCATGATGATGCATTCCATAGCTTTGCATATCAGACTCATCAGGCTAAGGGGGTGATAGTTCCCAGGGTCTGTAGTCACTCTTCCTTTGTGGAGAGGGATGACTGTAGTAGTTCACCTTTTGGTAGGGACAAAGCCTGAGGTGAGGCTGTGATTGAACAGGGCACACAGGTGAGGTGCCAGTTCACTCTGTAGTTCATGTAGAACACAGCCCGGGATATTGTCAGGTCCTATAGAAGCTATATTCTTGGCCTTGGACAGTGCTGTTTTAACCTGTGCAGCATTAATACTGGGTGCTTGGCAATCTACTGATATTGTGATTGGTCTTTTGTGGGGAGAAAGAGGGGTAAAGTTGGCACTGAATCTGTCGGCCAGTATATTGGCAATATCTGTTGGTTCAGTATAGGAGGTACCATTGTGCAGTAGCTCAGATCAAATCTGGGTATTGCTGTGGAGATTCTTTACATAACTATATAAGGCCTTGTGATTGTCTTTACTATCTGCTGCAATTCTGTTTTCATAGCTAGCTTTAGAGGATTTGATGAGGGAATTTCAACATTTTGTTTAGGCTGATAAGGGAGTTTTTCCAGTCCTGGGATTTCACCTTATTCCACATCAGTTTCCTCCTTCTGTTTATGGCAGGGGACCATAAGATTGGCTTCCTTTTCTTGGAGGAGAGTATCTTGGTTCTATTGGGTATGGCGAGATCCATGCATTTGTGTACATGTTTGTACAGTGCATTGGTGTATGATTCGGCGGTCATGCAACTCTTCTTCATTTGCATGGGTGCCGTGAAGTTAGCCACCTCTGCTTTTAGGAGCTCAAAGTTAGCTTTGGAAACGTTTTTCATGGTCGTTACCTTTGCGAGGGTGGGGGGAGGGAGGGATGTGGATTTCCAAGGTGATTAGTTTCTGGTCAGATCTAACCAGGGAGGAGTTGACTATTGATGAAGAGCAAAAGTTGCCTATGTTAGTAATGACCAGGTCAAGGATGTTGCTACCTCTAGTGGGGGTAAGAACGAGCTGGTCCAGGGCATTGGAATTAATGATTTCCAGGAAATGTTGAGCAAGCGTATTGGTACGTGAGTAGTTTTCTCAGTTAATGGAGGGGTAGTTGAAGTCACCCAGTATGAGAGTGTTAGGGTTGACCCTAATATTCTCCAGGGTGCTTAGAAACGTGAAGTGTGAGTCTTGAGACATGGTTGGGGACCTATAGCAGACTATGACCTGAATCGCTGTCTTACCCAATGTTAGCTGCACCTGAAGTATCTCTGATGCGTTATGTTGGGCTACCAGTCTGGAGGTGTGTGCATCCTTTATGAATATGGAAACACTACCGCCTTTGGAGCTTTGGTCCAAGTTCTGGAGCCAAAAGGTGTGGAATGAGTTATAGCCTGTTAGTGCAGGGGTGTTTTCTGCTGCCTTGAACCAGGTCTCTGTTACAGCACAAATGTCGATGTTTCCATTTTAAGGAGTGCTTCGAGCGAGTGCATTTTGAGATCTAGACTTCTAGTGTTGAGCAGCATGACCCTCAGATTGCATTTGTTTGTAGCTGTTACGGTGGTAATTTGGTCTTTGGAACACCGCCTAAAAAAAGGTACTATAGCGGTGGCAGAGCCTTGGCCAGTATCCAGACGCCCAGGGGTGATATATGCAGGCCATCTCTGGCAAAGAATCGAGGTCTGTCAATCATGTCATCCCAGGCAGACAGATACTGGATCCCCTTAGAATGACACCAGAAACCTAGCCGATTGTTGAAATCAATCATTTCTTGCTTGTACTGTGGTATCATTCTGGGTGATGGTAGGATGCTGCTCAGGGCTAGGGTCATACCCGCCTGGGCTACATAATCTGAGAGCTCCTCTATGTCTCTTTTCATGTAGTCCAGGGAGGTATGTCTCAGGTCATTCACACCCCCATGTACAATGACATAGTCATAGTTGTGCCTGTCATTGAGGGACTTGAGTGCCTGCGTTATGTGGTGGATCCTGGCACCTGACAGGCAGCTGACTGTTACTTTCTCCTAATTCAACCTAGTGAGTGGGACATCAGTGTGCCTCACTATCAAGTCACCTATGACTAGTGTGTTGGGCATGATGTTTTGCCTTAGGGGCTTTGGTTGAGTGGTACACTGTTTAGGAGAGTTATATGTCTCATGATTAGTGTTGTGTTGTGGTGGTTTGAGTGTGTTTCTGCCTTGGAGGTCTCTGCTGTTTGGGTAGATTTTTATTGAGAGCCTCCATGAAGGTGGGTGTGTGGTTTGTGTTTTTATTTATTTTATTTTATTTATTTAACATTTGTTGACCAGGAAAGTCCGACTAGGTTCCATAGAGCCTGTTTTTCCAGGGAGAAATACTCCAAACGCATGTCTTTATAATGTGGGAGGAAACCCACGTGAACGCAGGGAGAACAAGCAAACTCCGCACAGAAGGCACCCCAGCAGAGAATCGAACCGAAGAACCTCTTGCTATGAGGCGACAACATTAACTGCTTCACCACAGTGCTGCCCATAATATATATTATTATATGAAGGCAGTGCTGGTGTGTGTTCTGAAGGTCTATGTGTTCCATGTGGTGTGGTGCAAGTGTTGAACTTCTCCTCTTGACCAGCTATTCCAGTCTTGGCTGGAGAGTGCGTGGCTTCCAGTTTGGATATATAAGTGCATCTCTCGCAAGTCTGAGTGTTAGGAGGTAAGAGGAGAGGGCTGTTGGTGTACTTGATGCAGTTGCTACATTGCCTCAGGATGCCCAAGTTCATTAGGTTTATAGGAGAAAGCACAGGGGAACTGACCTTTATTCATGCCTGGGGGGGTGGGCATTAATAATAAGTATTGGAGCTGTTTCCTTGTAGAATGTTTAGTGCTGGTATCACTTTTGTGTGCTACAGTAATTGCTACAAGAAGTCTGGTAAAGTGCTAGAAGAAGTCTGGTAAAGTGCTAGACTAATAAGCTAGGAAAAGTGCAGGAGAGGAGAGAACTAGCGAATCTAAGGGAAAATTTGAAGAGCAGACTTTGGCACCACTCAGAAGGTTACAAACAGTCCTGGATACAACAAATCTGTATCTGGACTAGACTAGTTACAGGAAAGGTGGGAAGCAAGCACAGATGCAGGCTTTTAGACCAGAAAGTTGAAAGATATGGAAAAACTGCCCAAATGGCCAATAAACTACAATTTCTGGGCCAGAAACCACTCCTCTTGTGGTAGATAGGCTACCTAGTGCTTACCACTCCCACTGACAAGCTAGAAGGCTTCCCGCCAACACAGAAAGGCTTGGGGGGGGGGGCTCAGAAGCTTACATACAGTCCTGGATACAGCAAATCTGAATGGACTAGACTAGTTACAGGAAAGGTGGGAAAAGCGCAAACGCGGGATTTTAGACCAGAAAGTTGGAAGAGATGGAAAAACTGCCCAAATGGCCAATAAACTACAATTTCTGGGCCAGAAACCACTCTTCTTGTGGTAGATAGGCTACCTAGTGCTTACCACTCCCACTGACAAGGTAGAAGGCTTCCCTCCGCCACAGAAAGGCTTGGGAGACTCCTATACATAATACAAGCAGAAAACTATATTTCAAAGTGGAAAAGGATGATGAAGAAACAGGAGTGAAGCTCAAGAAACAAGGAGAGACTGGGATTTTTGGATGCAGGCATTTAAGAAGAATAACAATAAAATGTACAGAATATTATACAGCATATAAAAGCAGAAAGTATGCTAAGAACTAAGCCAACACGGGAATGGAGAAAGGGGGTTCTCCCTATAGGGATGACTGCAATTAGGGCTACAGACAGCAGGCAAGAGGGGACTGGAATGTATTGAAGAAAGCTGGCAAAGGAACCAAGGTATTTGAAGCAAATAACTAGAGAGGGAAAGGTGACACAATTGGAAGACGCCAAGAATTTAATTCGACTGCAAGTTACAGATTGCCTTCCTTATCAAAGATTGATATCAGTGTATAAGCAAAGAGAAAGAAATGGGGAGAGTCATAAATGATAGACCAGCACTGGTGGAGTTTTTAGTAAAACAGATGGTGCCATTAAAAAGGGAATAATTAGTAAAGTATATAAAATATTGCATGATAACTATAAGAATCAATCAGAGGAAGTTAGAAAGGATTGGGAAGAGAGACTGGATAAGCAAGTTACAAAGAAACAATGGGAGGATATATGTATGTCTCACAGATATAAAATATTGCATGATAACTATAAGAATCAATCAGATGAAGTTAGAAAGGATTGGGAAGAGAGACTGGATAAGCAAGTTACAAAGAAACAATGGGAGGATATATGTATGTCTCACAGATATGCAACAAAATCTAGAAGATGTAGGATTTTTGCTTGAAATGTTTACATAGACATTTTTATACTCAAAGTAGACTCCAGAGAATTTTTCTTTAGGTAAACAGCAAATGTTGGAGGTGTGATTGGGAGGAAAGAGGTAATTGAGAAGATATTTTCTGGGAGTGTGGTGAGTTGGCAGACTATAACGATTCCCTTTGGGATGCACTGTCACAAGATCCTGGGTGGGCAGATTGGTATGACAAGAGAGATGATTTTTCTGAGCTATGATATAGCATTGGAATTGCCTAGACATGGTATGGCCTTGGAGTGTCTAATTATGGCAGCTGCCAAAAAAGCAATTACTAGAAAATGTAAATCAAAATCTAAACCAACTATACTAGAAGTAGTGAATAATGTAACAGACATAAACAACTGGAATTGAGATCTTTTGAAAAGGGTAGGAGCAAACTACATAGGAAAAAATTTGGAACAGTGGGAACAATACTTACTGGGGAGGAATGAGGTTTAAAAGAAGACAGGACTTAAATAACCTGTGTAATGTTTGACTGAAAATGATTGGGTAGATGATAAGTGATGCATAATGTTTGCAACGGGGAGTGTATCAGAATGGTTTGTGATGTAAAGTGCTTACAACTAAGATTGTGATGGTGTGGTTTGTTTTCATTTATATAAATGTATGATTGCCTAGGTCATAAGTGATGGTTTAATAAAGATGCTTCTTGTTTAAAAAAGGGGGTCAGGAATTGTATAATTTATGTAATGTTGCTTAGGTTATATGATATATAGCAATATATGTGAAGTATGTTTATGAATGAGAACTTGTTAGTACAGTTTGATTAGTTTTATATAAATGTAAATTTGCCCATGTCACAAGTGATAATTTAATTGATAATTCAATAAATGTGTTTTAAAAAAAAAAGAAAGAAAGGAAACAAATGTCCCATCCTTCTAAACACATACTCTTGCTGAATTCCGTGTATGCTGGTTTCTGTCAAAGCAAGGATGACAGGAAGATGAATGGACAGTAGCAGGGAACAACTTAAGAAAACTGGAAACATGGACTACTTATACGGTCTAATCCTGAACAGATATGGTTCTATGATCCCAGATATTACATCTAAAAAGAGGTGGTTATAACTAGAGAAGGGAAGTGGTTATGATTAGAAAAAGCACTTTCAAAGAAAGAAATCTTCAATACCACTGAGCTGGCAGGCTCAAATGGTAGACAGACACATCTTTCAATCAGGAAGTTCATGTCTCACTGAGGGGAGGGGTTCAAAGGACATGCATCCTCTCTTAAAGAACTGCCTTTCAATCTTATACATGCTCCTTGGCTACTGAATATCTGAGGGCCAAATGACAGAGGCACTTGAAACAGATAAAGAGTCATAAGGTGACAGATGTTACAGAACACTGATCTTTCCAAACTGGGAACAATTTTCACATTGAAGCACAGGAATGCTGGGTGTAGGGCTTCTTATCAGCCTCAATATCCTGAGAAACTCCACCAACTAATATCAATGGGACCAAGGGATAACTCGAGTCCAGCCCTTAAGTAAATTCAGATTTCTCTCCAACAGTGGGGGACCACCTTGATTTGGATAGAAAGGGTCATGTATCACTACAGAATGGAAGCCCTGAACCCACTCCATTCTTGGTTGTTAAAAAAGTGAGGCAAAAATGAGTTGATCTTTCCCTGACTTGGATACAAGATGTGGACATAGCTAGCCAGAACACAAAGTGGAATTTCCTGTGCCACATAAGAGAATACATCCACTGCAACATCTCTTTTGTCCTGCTGAACTGAGCAAGACAGGGAAGGACCTTGTTCTCCCAAATGGCAAATGGGTATATCACTAGAGTGCCACACATCTAGAGGATTCATATACATGGCATGGCCTTTGGACTCACAACTTTACATCAGGCCTAAAGTAGAGACTCAAGATGCTACCAACTTGATCATTTCCCTGGGAGAGTAGACAGCTGGAAGAATGCTGATCTATGTCCAATGACAGATAAACATCACCTATTTTGCTAAGGAGTTAAGGTAGTACAACTTTCGTCCTCATTTCTTCAGATACCATGATAGACTGATTGCCTAACTGAATATGCAAATGTCCTGGAAGAACCAAGAAGTGAGCCCTAGACTTCAACTGGCTGATCGGGAGTCACACTTTATGCGGCATTACATGCCTTGCCACATGTGACTGCAGAGAAAATATCTCCACTCCATAAGTGTCCACCATCAGAATCTAAGATAGGGGCTGGATGTACAAAAGGCATGCCACTAAGAGGTTGGCAGGAGAAGTCCACTACTCAAAGGCTAAGTGACAAATCTGACAACAGCAGTAGATCTGTGAAAGCAATGTGACCCTGAAACTGCCAAGGCATCACAGTCCACTGCAAACCCACATTCTCAGGCTTACACCTGGCACCATGAAGATCATGATAGCAATCAAGCCTAGAAAGCATAGAAAAGTAAGCCTGGACCCCACTCTATGCTCTCAGCCTTGGACAGTAATAAATGACAAAAGGGTTGTGTTTGGCTCTACACCTGTAAAAGGCAAACCTCTAAACTAATAATGTACAGGAAATTCTCCAGTTTCCAGTAAGCTGCACAAACTGCAGCTGAGGAAACACAGACATTCTTCTCCTGCATTCTTTGCTGCCACATGTGGCAAGGCATATGGTGTCCCCTAGAATGTGTCTCCCAATCAGCCAGTTGAAGCTAAAAGGCTCTCTTCTTGGCTCTTCCAGGGCCTGTCTATATCCAGGCACTATGGGTAAAACTGTGGTAAACGCCCATGATAGCAAGAAATGTTCAAGCAGGAATATTTTATACAGAAAGGGAGCCAACCAGAGCAATCCTGAGGCACCTCCTGTGTGAACTCAAAATTGTGATGTGCCAGAATGTGTCTGTAATATGGAGCAAAGGCATGAGAACCTGCAGGGTGATCATTTGAAACAAATCATACTGGATTTTCTGGTTGAGGCTGTGCCCCTTCAGGACCAATAAGGGGCAGGAGTAATACCATCAACAGCAGTTAAGTAAAACAGAAAAGAACCTACAGCCCCTTGAGCAGTAAAGTCTGTGTCAGGAGCTACACTGGGATGGACTGAACTGCCAGTGGATGTTTTCTGTCAAATAGCTGAGGGACAGGACATGTCTGAGTGACCAAATCTATAATCCACAGGTTCTTTCTGATTCACTAAAAATCCTACCAAGCAGTGTGAACACTTCCCATGACAGTCCCCCCATAATCGAGTTGAGTGTAAGGGGAAGACATCCTCTTGGTGACTAAGATGGGAAGTAGGTGCCCAGATGAAGTACTTTCATGCCTTTCTTGGACAAAGGGCAGTAAGTAGGCTTCTTTATGGGTTTGGTAAATCTTGAAAAAGAAGAGGTTGAAGGGGATAGTGATTACACTGATTACATGTGCCTCCCCACAGAGGTGAGTGCATGCTTCCTTCTCATGAGGGTGAGCAGTCCCGAATGTGCTACCCAAATAGTGTTTATTCCTTACAGAGGACATCCAGGCTCCATCACAGCAATGTGAATCAAGCTATAAAGCCTTCACAGTCCACTGCAAAACTTAATATTCTCAGGCATACACCTGGCACCATGAAGATCATGACAGCAATCAAGCCTTGAAGGCACAGAAAAGCAAGTCTGGACTCCTTAAGTGCTCACACAGAGTTCAATCAGATAACAGGGAAACCCAATCCAGAAACTGAAAATAGTTTAAAGAATGTCTTCCAACTATTCCACAGTCTTTTTAATTAGATGAGCCTGGGACAGACAGGTAAGATGAATAGTTGGGGTTCCTAAGCATCAGTGTGGCAGAGTATTTTCTTTTGCCACACCACTACTTATCACATGGTAAAATGTGGTTTCAGGTACTTATTCTAGCCAAAGAGATCATGGAGGTTTTAACAAAAGGGTGCCTAGTAAGACACTATCCACTCAGATGGAGACTTGTAAATGGCATGTGTGTTATGGGGGGGGGGGGTGGAAGGGCAGAGTAGGGAATGCCTTCAGGTTGTTCAGACAGCATTCTTAATAACTGGCTCCAGTAAATAGTACAAAGATGACAGAGAGCTCCTCATGTTTCTTTGAAACTTTGAAGGTTTGAAGGATGAGTTTCAGGAGACTAGAATAGGGCTTGAAGGCAGTCCAAGCTGTTTGTTAGCACCCAGTGGGTGCCTCAAAAGGAGGAATTATCCAGAAAGAAATTTGAGGGGTGGGTGCACTCACTGTTGTCCAGCTCAAGAACATGGGCTTCTGGCTCTTCAGATTCATCATAAAAGTTTAAGTCAAAAGGAACCCTGCACTACTCACTAGTGTGAGCCTGTGCCTAGTTACTCAGTTTATTTGAACATGCGACTAATGGGGATTGGGAAGCACAGGCCCAGTGTGTACTACAACATCATCTGGAGCCACTGTGCAGTGGACAAAGGATTGCACAGTGCCTCCAGATATTGTTGAGGTATACTTCATTGGACAAAGGACAGCACTGGGCTCAATGCTGGCATCAGTTTGTATTCACTAAGGATACAATCCCTCAATCACAACACAAACTCCAAACAAACATTAAAATTTGCTTGATACTTAGGATGGCCTGAGGCATCTTTCTCAACCAAGATGAGACAAGACCATCTGGGTCTGAGGAGGCCATAGCAATGTGTCTTCGGCCCAGTTTGTATGGATACACTACTGGGTGGCACAAAGGTTGCTCTCTGGGAAAAGGCTAGTCAGTCTTGAGCTCCAGTTGATTACTGAAGAGGACAGCTTTGGAGCAAGTCATGACTTCCAGTAATCTAGAGTAAAAAAAGTCAAATATGATCAGAGCTGATTAAGATAATCAAAACACTGAAGGAATATATCATCCCAAATAAAAGGCTGGAAAAAAATGGAAGAAGCTTTAAACAGATATTCAGATGAGGTGATAAAACTGCAAAAATCAGAGGTCAGAATACAGAAAAGACTGGCTGAGTATGAGACTGCTCAAGAAGAGATGTTTAAAAAAATGGTAGAATTATAGAACAGAGCACATAAGGAAAACCTGACAGTTTCTGCTGTACCAGAGAAACTGGAAGGAACAGACTGTGTTAATTTTATAAAAGCACAAATAAGCAACTGGCTTAGTATTCCACAGCAGGAGTTGTTAACTGAAAGGTCACGTCATATGTATGCTCCAAACCTGGCCACAAGAAAACAGGCAAGACCTCTAACAGTAAATATGCAATCCTACCAGCAGAAAGAGTTGATTCCAACAAAACTGTGGCAGAAGGACAAACAGTACTAAAGTTGGAGACAGTAGAGTGTTCATAGGTTCATACTAGGCTATCTGCCCTAGGGCATTTATAAGCCTAGCCAGAGTGTGTATGGCTTTCTCCACCCATATTAAATTAATTTTGTTATGCCCTTTTTCAAGGTTAGTATACTGTGCCTCTGTCTAACAGTGACACAGATGTGATACCTGGGGTAAACCTATGATCTCCCATCCACTCATCAGGATTCCTCTTGAAGAGAGTCAATGAGGGACTCTGCCTAACCTGGACTGGGATTTTATTCCAGAGTGAAGGGAGCCTCTGGGTTATGAATCTGTCCCTCCAGCATGTCCTATTTATTTCAGTGCTGAGGTTCAAGTCCCTTGAGCACGTAGCTCAATGGGATTTGTATTTTCTGAGGTGCAGCATGTCCATTAATTCCAGGTTGGACATGGCTTTATACGTCAGGCACAGATCGCCTCTGAGCAGGCGGTATGCCACTGAGTAGAGTTGGAGTTTCTTTAACCGGGCAGCATACAGCATCTGTTTGAGCCCCTTGATCCTCTTGGTGAGGTACTTTTGGGGTCTTTCCAGTTGCTGCAGGTGTCTGGTAAGGCACATCCCAAAAGGGGCATTGTATTCAATTATGGGCCTGATGAGGGATGAGTAAAGAGGCACGATGACCTCCCTTGATGTAGATGTGAATCCCTTCATGATTAGGTGGGCTATATAAAATGTTTTTCTAACCACTTTGGCCACGTGGTTGTCAAATGAGAGATTGCTATCAACTTGGGTCCCCAGGTCCCTAATTACTTCTTCTGTACTTAATGGATTACCACCTATGTGGTAATTTGTGGGCACTCTGTTTTTGCCAAAGGGGATGACTATACACTTTTTGGCGTTTAGCTTGAGGCTATGGCTCTGGCACCAGTTGTCTGTTTCTATGAGGCCCTTTTGGAGGATGCTTGTGTCGGCTGGAGAGTCTGTTATGGCGCCCAGTTTGCAGTCATCTGCGAACTTGGTCAGCCACAGTCCTTCCATGTTGGCCTGTACCTCCGAGAAATATATACCGAACAAGAGAGGTCCCAGGACTGAGCCTTGTGGGACGCCACTTGTAACTGGTTTGGATTCTGACATGGCTCCAGCTATTCTAACCATGTGGGTTCTGTCCTTGAGCCAGTTTGCAACCCATCTAGTGACATAGGGGTTTATATTTAAGCTGGTGAGCTTATCTATAATGCCCGAGTGGGGTATTGTATCAAAGGCTTTTGCAAGGTCCAGGTAGGCTGTGTGGACCACCTTCCCCTTGTCAATGGCCTTGGTGACTGTTTCAAAGAAATCGACCAGGTTCAATAGGCAGGATCTGCCCTTAACAAAGCCGAACTGGGTAGGATCCAGTGTTTGCAGGTCCCTAATATCTTTATTTATGAGGTCCATGATGATCCTTTCCATAGCTTTGCAGACCAAGCTAGTGAGACTTATGGGGTGATAGTTTCCAGGATCCGTTGAGGCACCACCTTTGTGGAGAGGGACCACTGTTGCTGTGCACCACTCTTTGGGTACATATCCCGTAGTAAGGCTGAGATTGAACAGTAGTTTTAGGTTTGGGTTTAGCTCTTCTTGGAGTTCATATAGGACGCAGCCCGGGACACTGTCTGGTCCCATTGATGCTGTGTTTCTTGCTTTGGAGAGGGCAGCTCTTACCTGAGCATCTGAGATGTCAGGGGGGCAGCACTCTGCTGGGATAGATATTAGCCCTTTTGGTGGGGGGGGGGAGTTTGTGCTGAACCTGTCAGCTAGGATGTTGGCAATGTCTGTGGGTTTGGTGTATTTTTTGTCATTTTCGACGAATTCTGAGCATATCTGGGAATTCCCACCCAGGTTCCTAACATAACTAAAGAAAGCCTTGTGATTATCCTTAGTGTCCTGTGCAATTTTTCTCTCAAAGCTGGCTTTAGACGATTTTATGAGTGCCCGTAGTTTTTTGCTAATACTGATCAGAGATGCCTTCCCTTTTTGGGATTTTGCTCTATCATGTAGTAGCTTCCTCCTTCTATTGTATAGTTTGTTTATGGCTGGGGTCCACCAGACAGGACATCTGCCTTTGGAGGATTGGGTCTTGGTTTTATTTGGGATTGCATGATCCATGCATTCCTGAAGGTGTTCATAGAATGCGTTTATAAAGGATTTTGCGGTCTGGGCAGATATCCACAGGCCCCGGGGCTTTGAAGGATTCCACCTTGGTTTTGAGGAGTGTGAAATTTGCTTTAGAGAAGTTTTTCACTGTGGTTTTCTGGGCATGAGGTGGGGTCGGGATGTGAATATCCAGTGAGATTAGTTTATGGTCTGATCTTACCAGTGAGGGATACACTTCTGGTCTGGAGCATAGAGTCCCCATGTTGGTGATGATCAGGTCCAGTATGTTTTCCCCTCTTGTGGGAGTGGTAACAAGTTGTTCCATAGCATTTGAGTTTATAAATTCTAGGAACCTTTGGGCTAGGGTGTTGGAGCTAGAGTAATGCTCCCAGTCTATGGTTGGGTAGTTGAAGTCACCCAATATAATGGTGTTTGGAGAGACCTTCATATTTTCCAGTGTTCTCAGGAAGGCCGAGTGGGGTTCCTGGGTTTGGGAGGGTGGTCTGTAGCAGGCTATAAACTGGGAGGCAGTTTTACCCACTGTTAGTTGCACATGAATAGTCTCTGGTGCTTCGTGCTGTGCCACCAACCTGGAGATGTGGGTATCTTTGACGAATATTGATACTTTGCCTCCTTTTGTGGTTCGGTCCAAGTTTTGGGGCCGAAAAGCATGGTATGAGGTATAACCTGGTAGTGCTGGGGTGCTCTCGAGAGCCTTGAACCAGGTTTCTGTTACTGCACAGATATCGATGTTCTCCATGCTAAGGAGAGTTTCGAGTGCGTGCATCTTGAGGTTTAGACTTCTGGCATTGAGTAGCATTACTCTTAGTTTCTTATCCCTTGTGATACCTATGGAGGTGGGTTTGTCTTTTGAGCTTTGCCTAAAAAAGGCACTATGGGGGTAGCAAGAGCCTTTGCCAATATCCAAAAGCCCAGGGGTGACAGGTGCAAGTCGTCCCTAGTGAAGCATCGTGGCTTGTCGAGCATGTCATCCCATGCTGACAGGCATTGGGTCCCCTTTGAATGACACCAATACTTAAGCCAATTGTTGAAATTGATAATCTTGTCTTCATACTGTGGCATCATTCTTGGTGAGGGTAAGATGCTACTCAAGGTCAGGGTCATACCGGCCTGGGCTACATGCTCAGAGAGCTCCTCTATGTCTCTTTTCATGTAGTCCAGGGAGGTATGTCTCAGGTCATTCACACCAGCATGGACAATGACTGAGTCATATTTGTACTTGCCTTGGAGTGACCTGAGTGCTTGTGTTATGTGGCGGATCCTAGCGCCCGACAGGCAGCTCACCGTGACCTTCTCCTTGTTCAGCCTGGTGAGTGTTTGTGGGAAATGATTATTTGCTGTACACTAGGCAGAAGAGGAGTAAATTTATTCCCGCGATCAGGGAATGTCAAGAAGCAGGTGTGAAATTCAAGCTGCTGTATCCAGCTATCTTCAAATATTTGTATTCCTGGAGGCTCAATGTCATTTTGTGATGCAGAACATGCTAAGGAGGAAATACAAAAGTTTGTCCGACTCAGCAAAAGCTCCTCATGGTCCTGCAGAGTGGTGCTAGCAGCAGAGAGATGAAAAAGAGTGACTGCTACCT
Organism: Protopterus annectens; assembly: GCF_019279795.1. NCBI lineage: Eukaryota > Metazoa > Chordata > Ceratodontiformes > Protopteridae > Protopterus > Protopterus annectens. The sequence goes on from NC_056741.1 coordinate 405,449,240, forward strand.
GATTTAAGTACATTTTACTGTTATTACCTTTGCGACTGTCTATTCTCACCGAAAAGGGAGTTAAATCTGCTCTTTTGCCTGTTTTAAGCTTGTTTTTGCAATTAATTTATACCTGCACTTTTAAAGTTTGTCTTTTTGTTGAATTTAACTGTTGAGGCTGCTCACTCAAGTGCGCTAGCCTGTGTTAAGTATTTACTGTGCATTTTCTGCTGTTTGTCTTGTAAAAAAAAAAAAAGAAAAACCAAAAAAAATATCCTTGTTTCCCGCCTTTCCTGACCTAGAATAGTCATTAATACAGGCGTCGCTGTATTCTGGACTTTAGAATAGTTCCTGTGTTGCCCATTTCCTTACTTGGATAGAAGGAAGCTTCTTTGTTCACCAGTGGGAGTGGGGAGCTTTGAGCAGCCTATCTGTCCCTGGAGGAGTGATCTCAGCACAGAATCTTGTAGTTTATTGGCTGTTTTGGGCTAATTTCTAGCTCTTTCAAGTCCCCTGTATAAAAACCCACTTTGGCCCAGTTTTTGCGCTTGTTCTAACTCAGCAAAAGCTCCTCGTGGTCCTGCAGAGTGGTGCTAGCAGCAGAGAGACGAAAAAGAGTGACTGCTACCTGATTTAAGTACATTTTACTGCTATTACCTTTGCGATTGTCTATTCTCATCGGAAAGCGAGTTAAATCTGCTCTTTTGCCTGTTTTAAGCTTGTTTTTGCAATACCTGCACTTTTACGTTTGTCTTTTTGTTGAATTTAACTGTTGAAGCTGCTCACTCAAGTGCGCTAGCCTGTGTTAAGTATTTACTGTGCATTTTCTGCTGTTTGTCTTGTAAAAAAAAAAGAAAGAAAACAAAAAAAATCCTTGTTTTCCGCCTTTCATGACCTAGAATAGTCCCTAATACAGGCATTGCTGTATTCCGGACTTTAGAATAATTCCTGTGTTGCCCATTTCCTTACTTGGATAGAAGGAAGCTTCTTGTTCACCAGTGGGTGTGGGGAGCTTTGAGCAGCCTATCAGTCCCTGGAGGAGTGATCTCAGCACAGAATCTTGTAGTTTATTGGCTGTTTTGGGCTAATTTCTAGCTCTTTCAAGTCCCCTGTATAAAAACCCGCTTTGGCACATTTTTTGCGCTTGTTCCGACTGAGCAAAAGCTCCTCGTGGTCCTGCAGAGTGGTGCTGGCAGCAGAGAGACGAAAAAGAGTGACTGCTACCTGATTTAAGTACATTTTACTGCTATTACCTTTGCGACTGTCTATTCTCGTCGAAAAGTGAGTTAAATCTGCCCTTTTGCCTGTTTTAAGCTTGTTTTTGCAATTAATTTATACCTGCACTTTTAAAGTTTGTCTTTTTGTTGAATTTAACTGTTGAGGCTGCTCACTCAAGTACGCTAGCCTGTGTTAAGTATTTACTGTGCATTTTCTGCTGTTTGTCTTGTAAAAAAAAAAGAAAAACCAAAAAAAAAAAATCCTTGTTTCCCTCCTTTTCTGACCTAGAATAGTCCCTAATACAGGCTTTGCTGTATTCTGGACTTTAGAATAGTTCCTGTGTTGCCCATTTCCTTACTTGGATAGAAGGAAGCTTCTTTGTTCACCAGCTTTGAGCAGCCTATCTGTCCCTGGAGGAGTGATCTCAGCACAGAATCTTGTAGTTTATTGGCCATTTTGGGCTAATTTCTAGCTCTTTCAAGTCCCCTGTATAAAACCCCGCTTTGGCGCAGTTTTTGCGCTTTTTCCGACTCAGCAAAAGCTCCTTGTTTTCCTGCAGAGTGGTGCTAGCAGCAGAGAGACGAAAAAAAGTGACTTCTACCTGATTTAAGTACATTTTACTGCTATTACCTTTGCGACTGTATTCTCGCCGAAAAGCAAGTTAAATCTGCTCTTTTGCCTATTTTAACCTTGTTTTTGCAATTAATTTATACCTGCACTTTTACGTTTGTCTTTTTGTTGAATTTAACTGTTGAAGCTGCTCACTCAAGTGTGCTAGTCTGTGTTAAATATGTACTGTGCATTTTCTGCTGTTTGTCTTGTAAAAAAAAAGAAAAAACAAAAAACAAATCCTTGTTTTCTGCCTTTCCTGACGTAGAATAGTCCCTAATACAGGCATTGCTGTATTCCGGACTTTAGAATAATTCCTGTGTTGCCCATTTCCTTACTTGGATAGAAGGAAGCTTCTTGTTCACCAGTGGGTGTGGGGAGCTTTGAGCAGCCTATCAGTCCCTGGAGGAGTGACCTCAGCACAGAATCTTGTAGTTTATTGGCTGTTTTGGGCTAATTTCTAGCTCTTTCAAGTCCCCTGTATAAAAACCCGCTTTGGCGCATTTTTTGCGCTTGTTCCGACTGAGCAAAAGCTCCTCGTGGTCCTGCAGAGTGGTGCTAGCAGCAGAGAGACGAAAAAGAGTGACTGCTACCTGATTTAAGTACATTTTACTGCTATTACCTTTGCGACTGTCTATTCTCGTCAAAAAGCGAGTTAAATCTGCTCTTTTGCCTGTTTTAAGCTTGTTTTTGCAATTAATTTATACCTGCACTTTTAAAGTTTGTCTTTTTGTTGAATTTAACTGTTGAGGCTGCTCACTCAAGTGCGCTAGCCTGTGTTAAGTATTTACTGTGCATTTTCTGCTGTTTGTCTTGTAAAAAAAAAGAAAAACCAAAAACAAATCCTTGTTTCCCTCCTTTTCTGACCTAGAATAGTCCCTAATACAGGCTTTGCTGTATTCTGGACTTTAGAATAGTTCCTGTGTTGCCCATTTCCTTACTTGGATAGAAGGAAGCTTCTTTGTTCACCAGCTTTGAGCAGCCTATCTGTCCCTGGAGGAGTGATCTCAGCACAGAATCTTGTAGTTTATTGGCCATTTTGGGCTAATTTCTAGCTCTTTCAAGTCCCCTGTATAAAACCCCGCTTTGGCGCAGTTTTTGCGCTTGTTCCGACTCAGCAAAAGCTCCTTGTTTTCCTGCAGAGTGGTGCTAGCAGCAGAGAGACGAAAAAAAGTGACTTCTACCTGATTTAAGTACATTTTACTGCTATTACCTTTGCAACTGTCTATTCTCGCCGAAAAGCAAGTTAAATCTGCTCTTTTGCCTATTTTAACCTTGTTTTTGCAATTAATTTATACCTGCACTTTTACATTTGTCTTTTTGTTGAATTTAACTGTTGAAGCTGCTCACTCAAGTGCGCTAGCCTGTGTTAAATATGTACTGTGCATTTTCTGCTGTTTGTCTTGTAAAAAAAAAGAAAAAAAAAAAAATCCTTGTTTTCCACCTTTCCTGACGTAGAATAGTCCCTAATACAGGCATTGCTGTATTCCGGACTTTAGAATAATTCCTGTGTTGCCCATTTCCTTACTTGGATAGAAGGAAGCTTCTTGTTCACCAGTGGGTGTGGGGAGCTTTGAGCAGCCTATCAGTCCCTGGAGGAGTGACCTCAGCACAGAATCATGTAGTTTATTGGCTGTTTTGGGCTAATTTCTAGCTCTTTCAAGTCCCCTGTATAAAAACCCGCTTTGGCGCATTTTTTGCGCTTGTTCAGACTGAGCAAAAGCTCCTCGTGGTCTTGCAGAGTGGTGCTAGCAGCACAGAGATGAAAAAAAGTGACTTCTACCTGATTTAAGTACATTTTACTGCTATTACCTTTGCGACTGTCTATTCTCACCGAAAAGCAAGTTAAATCTGCTCTTTTGCCTGTTTTAAGCTTGTTTTTGCAATTAATTTATACCTGCACTTTTAAAGTTTGTCTTTTTGTTGAATTTAACTGTTGAGGCTGCTCACTCAAGTGCACTAGCATGTGTTAAGTATTTACTGTGCATTTTCTGTTTGTCTTCTAAAAAAAAAGAAAAACCAAAAGAATATCCTTGTTTCCCGCCTTTCCTGACCTAGAATAGTCCCTAATACAGGAATTGCTGGATTCTGGACTTTAGAATAGTTCCTGTGTTGCCCATTTCCTTACTTAGATAGAAGGAAGCTTCTTGTTCACCAGTGGGAGTGGGGAGCTTTGAGCAGCCTATCTGTCCCTGGAGGAGTGATCTCAGCACAGAATCAGTTTAAAGGCCGTTTTGGGCTAATTTCTAGCTCTTTCAAGTCCCTTGTATAAACACCCGCTTTGGCGTGGTTTTGCATGATTTTGCACATAGCGCAGCATCGGGCAGCGCTGCTTAATCGGGCTTAAACCATTCTTGGCTCCACAAAGTCTACTCTTCACTTTTTCCCTTAGATTTTCAATCTAATGCCCTGCACTTGTTCATATAAGCAATTTTATAAGTTAGCACTAATAAACTAAAAGGACTACATCCTCATATACACTCTTTGAGTACTCGGCCCCCTATTGGTCCTTTTTGATCAGTTATAAAGGAGTTACTTATACTATTCTGGCATGTCCAAAGGTCAGTTGTTGGTTTCCTCTCCAGTCCAGCTGGTGAATCTGGGAATCTTGAGGCAATGTTACAACTGCCTCATGTACACAGACAACCCTCTCCTCCTCCCCACAAGTTCGAATATATGTGAGAGATGCAACCATATAGCTAAACTGGAGGCTGAGCTCTCTCAACTCAGTACTGGCGCAGTCAGTCAGGAGGAGAAGGTAACCACACACACCACAAATCCTGCCTCACATAGACCTACCACAACAGCAAACCAAGCACATAAACACACAAAAAAAGCATACTCGGAGGCTCTAAATAAAAATCTGCCTAAGCAGCAGAGACCTCCAAAGCAGACATCCAAGCAACCGCTACCCCAAAACAAAACACGTGTAACACATAGTTCACAAAGTCAGTGTGCCAAACAGTCACATCCGTTAAGGCTAAACAACACACCTGATACACTTGTAATAGGTGACTCTATTGTCAGACACACTGATGTCCCACTCACCAGGCTGAACAAGGAGAAGGTCATGGTGAGCTGCCTGTCGGGCGCCAGGATCCACCACATAACACAAGAATCAGGTCACTCCAAAGCAAGTACAAATATGATTCAGTCATTGTCCATGCTGGTGTGAATGACCTGAGACATACCTCCCTGGACTACATGAAAAGAGACATAGAGGAGCTCTCTGATCATGTAGCCCAGGCAGGTATGACCCTGACCTTGAGTAGCATCTTACCCTCACCAAGAATGATGCCACAGTATAAAGACAAAATTATAAATTTTAACAATTGGCTAAAGTATTAGTGTCATTCATAGGGGATCCAGTGTCTGTCAGCCTGGGATGACATGCTCGACAAGCCACATTGCTTTGCTAGGGATGGCTTGCACCTGTCACCCCTGGGCTTTCGGATACTGGCAAAGGCTCTTGCCACCCCCATAGGGCCTCTTTTAGGCAAGGCTCAAAAGACAAACCCACCTCCATAGACAACACAAGGAAAAAGAAACTAAGGGTAATGCTACTCAATGCCAGAAGTCTAAACCTCAAGATGCATGCACTTGAAGCTCTCCTCAGTATGGAGAATATCAATATCTGTGCAGTAACAGAAACCTGGTTCAAGGCTTCCGAGAGCACCCCAGCACTACCAGGTTATACCTCATACCATGCTTTTCGGCCCCAAAACTCGGACCGAACCACAAAGGGAGGGGGAGTATCCATATTCATCAAAGATACCCACACCTCCATGTTAGTGGCACTGCACGAAGCATCAGAGACCATCCATGTGCAACTAACAGTGGGCAAAACTGCCTTTCAGTTTGTAGCCTGCTACAGACCACCCTCCCAAACTCAGGAACCTCACTCGGCTCTCCTGAGAACACTGGAGAATACCCAAACATAGACTGGGAGCATTACTCAAGCCCCAACACCTTAGCTCAAAGGTTCCTAGAATTTAGAAACTCAAATGCTATGAAACAACTAGTCACCACTCCCACAAGAGGGGAAAACATACTGGACCTGATCATCACCAACATGGGGACACTATGCTCCACACCAGAGGTATACCCCTCATTGGTAAGATCGGACCATAAATTAATCTCTCTGGACATCCACATCCCAACCCCACCCCCAGCTCAGAAAACCACAGTGAAAAACTTCTCAAAAGCTAATTTCACACTTCTCAAAACCGAGGTGAAATCCTTCAAAGCCCCCGGGCCAGTGGAAACTACGGCCCAAACTGCAGAATCCTTTATAAACGCATTCTATGGACACCTCCAGGAATGCATGGATCATGCAATCCTAAATAAAACCAAGACCCAATCCTCCAAAGGCAGGCGTCCTGTCTGGTGGACGCCAGCCATAAATAAGCTATACAACAAATGGAGGAAGCTACTACATGATAGAGCAAAATCCCTAAAAGGGAAGGCATCTCTGATCAGTACTAGCAAAAAACTATGGTCCCTCATAAAATCATCCAAGGCCAGCTTCGAGATAAAAATTGCACAGGACACTAAAGATAATCACAAGGCCTTCTTTAGTTATGTTAGGAACCTGGGTGGCAACTCCCAGATATGTTCGGAGTTAGTTCAAAATGACAAGAAATACACTGAACCCACAGACATTGCCAACATCCTGGCAGACAGGTTCAGTGCAAACTTCTCTCCCCCTCCCCCCAAAAGAGCAAATATCTATCTCAGCAGAGAGTTGCCTCCCTGACATCTCAGATGCGCAGGTGAGAGTTGCCCTCTCCAAAGCAAGTCTCCAGGAACAGATGGTATTCCTGTATAAGTTTGGAAATTAGGAGAGGGGAAAGTGATAAAGATCTGGAAGATTTTAACAACATTTTAAAAGAAAGGAAAGCACAGACATCTTGGAAGAAAGCTTTGGTGGTTGTATTACCTAAAAATGGTAAAGACAAATCAGACACAGCTTCATATAGACCCATTTCAATTTTAAACCAGGATTATAAAATGTTTATGTCTGTATTGGCTTAAAGAATAGCACAAATGTTGCTAAAATTGACAGATATGGATCGATGTGGTTTTGTGAAGGGGAGGCAAATATCTGACAACAGAACAATGATGATCCAAAAGAAACAGAATTTAAGAAAATGCTGTTGTTAATGGGTCTAGATGCAGAGAAAGCATTTGACGGAGTAAGTTGAGATTTTATGACTAGAGCAATGGAAGAATTTGCATTCCCTGATACAATAATACATTTAATTAGGACGATACCTGAAGGATCAGAAGCAAGAATTAAAATGGGAAGGTTCTTCTCTAAGTTGTATTTGAACAGAGGAACCAGGCAGGAGTGTCCATTTTCCCCTTTGCTATTCATTTTATATACAGAGCCAGTGGCAAAGAAAATAAGTGACTCAGAACTGCAAGGATATAATTGGTATGCTAATCAAGAAAAGTTGGCTTTATTTGCAAATTATATTTTTGACCTGATAAAACCAGAAAAGGACATCTCAGTGTTGGGGAATGGTTTGAAAAAGTTTCAAGTCTTTTCTGGATATAAAATTAAAGAAGATAAAGCAAAGGCTAGAGTCAGCAATACCCATATTTATGAAGACATAGCAAGATTAAGTACTTATGAGTATGGATTAAAAAGGCTGGTATTATGGAAGCTAAGGATACTTGGGAAGAGACTGAACAAAAGACAATATAAAAACTGAGAAATTGAAATAGAAGTTATGTACTTACTATAACTTGGTAGTTGTGTTGTCCAGTTTCATTAATCATCACAAATGGGTCTTTTGTTCCGTCCTCTGATCCAAGCTGGCCACTTCTTAGACATACGATCAGAGCCTCAAACTCCTCCCTCTCCCATGATGCTTCACTCCTCCTCAAACCCACATACTGAGTTTGCTGCCCCTTCCTCAAGATAATCATCTCAAAGATAATAGAAATACAGAGACAAAAGACCTACTGGAGTCCAAACTAGGAACCAGTGGGTTCCGTAATCCTCTAGATCACTCTCAGCTGTACAAGGAAGGGGGAAGGAAGGTGGGATGTGATGCCTAATGAAACTGGACAACACAGATACCAAGTTAAGTTAAGTACATAACTTCTAATCTGATGTTGTCCATTTCATTATGCATCATGAATGGGTCAGAGTCCCCACCTACATAAACCATGGGAGGACCTCAAGGAAGGATAAGCCTGAGAACCACTGAACCAAAGGAGGCTCTGTTCCTGGAAATGATGTCCAGCTTGTAATGAGACAAACATATGAGCTATGGACCAAGTAGCTACAGCACATACTTCATCAACTGGCATTCTAGAATAAAAAGCTGAAGAGGTCATCACTGATCTGGTGGAATGGGCTCTAACTGGCCAGAGAAGTTGCGATCTTTGCTGAGAATAAACTGTTGAAATACATTCCATAATCCATTTAGCTAAAGTAAACTTAGAGACAGCTCAGCCCAACCTGTTTGGCGAAAAGGCAATGAACAACTGCTCTTTCTATGAGGTCTAGTTCTATGTAGGTAGAAATGTAACTGTCTGTGAATGTCCAAAGAATGTAACATGTATTTGCCTTCACTGGAATAATTGGGAAAAAAACACAGGTAAATAAATGTTCTGGTTCATGTTCACCTCTGAAGCAACCTTTGGAATGAAGGAAGGATTTGTCATAAGAGAAGCTCTATCCTTGAAAAAGGTTATGTATGGTGGTTGAGAAGATGCAGCCTGCAATTCTGAAACTCTTCTGGCTGACGTAATAGCTACAAGAAAGTCCATCTTCCATGACAAATACTTAAGCTTACAAGAACTAGCAGGTTCAAAGGGTTTCTGGGTGAGACCTTGGAGTACTAAATTAAGATCCCAAGGAGGAGAAGGATCCTTGATTGGATGCCTTAGGTGAAACCCCCCTTTTAAGAATGCCCAACAGTTTGGAAGAAGAAAGGGTAGAGTGAAACCCAACTCCCTTCCCAACATGGAAATTTGTGATAGCCACAAGTTGCACCTTTATGGTAGAAAAACTAGCTCCCTCATGGAAAAGCAAGCTCAAAAACATAAGGACATCCAAAACTGAGGCTGAAAAGGGGTGTATATTCCTTTGTGAAGCCCAGATGGAAAACCTTTTCCATTTGCTACAATATACCTTCTTGGTGGAGGACTTTTGACAGGCAATGATAATCTTGCAGACAGGTAAAGGAAGCCTAGACTTTAGCAAGATTACTGTAAGTGGAGAAACCAAGCTGTTAGTTTGAGGGACTGAAGATTTGAGGATCTGTCATTCTATTGAATTTGAAATGAGATCCTGTCTGGGATCCAGTATCCATGGAGGATATTTGCTTTGAGACTGCAGAAAAGGGAATCATACCGGACGAGCCCAGTGAGGGGCAATGAGGAGAAGAGTGGTCTTCAACCTGCTGGGTTTCCGTAGAACTTTGGGTATCAGAGGGATTGGAGGATAAGCATACAGGAGACCCGGAGGCCAGTCGTGGACTAGAGTGTACCTGGTTGACTCCCCTGTAGGGGGGAATCAGAGCGATGTACCTGCTGCACTTGTTGTTTAGGAGGGAAGCAAATAGATTGCAGCAAGGTTGGTCCCAATGACTGAAAATCTCATTCTCTACTGACTGGTTCAGGGACCACTCGTGAGGACTCAAAATGGACTTGCTCAAACTGTCCGCCAAAATGCTGGATTGTCCTGGGATGTGCATTGCAATGAGAAAGTGGTTCAAAGCAATCGCCCATTCCCACACCGTCATGGCCTCTCTGCAGAGTGGGTAAGAACAGGTTGCCCCCTTGCTTGTCGAGGCACCATATCACTGACATGTCCGTCAAGACTGCAATCGTCACCAGAGGAAGCAGTCTGGAAAGGCTTACAACGTAAGAAGCACTGCCCTCATCTCCAGGATGTTTATGTGCTATTTGGTCTCTGTAGGGGGACCGCATGCCTTGTTCCATCCTTCCCTGAAAATGTCCCAACCCACCCCAACAGGGAGACATCAGTGGTCACTGTGGTTGAAGGAGGGGGAAGACAAAAGGCCTACCTAGATGAAGATCATCTGTGAGCATCCACAATTGCAGGTGACATCTGCAAATTGGAGTAAGTTTGATTAGGGCTAACAGGTGACACCGGATGGACCATTGAACCACTAGAGTCCACTGCAGAACTTGCACGAAGAACCTGGCTAGAGGCACCAGAAGGACAGCAGCCCACATGGAGCACAGGGCTATTTGAACTAGGTGAGCTGAAGGAGATGGCGTGTCTAGTAGGCACTGGATCTGCTGCCTGAGAGACGATATCTTCTGTAAGGGAAGAGCTGCAACTTGTGTGACTGAGTTCAACTGATCCTAATGAATCTGATGTCCTGGACTGGGACCATCTTGGATTTTGCCATGTTCACTGTGTTTCCCAGGTGCCTAAACAGGTACATCACCTGAATTGCCCAAGTTGTTGATGCCTTGTGGGCAGGGAGGGGAACACCTGGAATCCTTACAGAGATGTGCTGCGACTACTGCCATGCATTTGAATACCCAGGGGGCAGTGGTGAGGCCAAAGGGCAGTATTCTGAACTGGTAATGACTGGCCCCCAGCCAGACGCATACATATCTCCTGGAACGCCTGTCTATTTTGATATCATAGTACGTGCCCTGGAGATCTACTGAGCACATCCAGTTGTCCTTGTGCATGAGTAGCAGAATGTGCCACATTGTAACCATGTAGAACTTTGTCTTCTTAAACAGATACAAACTAATTAGATACAGGATGGGTTGAGGGTCCCCGACCTTCTTTGGCACCAAAATGAAGTGTAAGTTCTACATCCTCGGTCGGTTGGAACCCGCTGGATGACTCTTGTCTAGAAATGTACTTCTAGAAGGGCATTCTCCCTCTGACTGGGTGGCACTTTGGGTAGATGTTCCCTGGTATGGGGAGGAGGAAGGGGAAAGGGAATATAGTAGCCTCTGGAAATAATGCTTTAACACTCATGTCATTTGTTACATCTGTCCAGACTGCTGGGTGCAAGGACAGTCTGTGCCTGACTGCCTCCAGAGAAGGACAGTAGGGCAATGTTTCAGGAGTGCTGAAAGGGCCTGTGAGAGAAGGGTTCCCTCAAGCCCTAGTTCTGTGGACCCCCTCTCCCTCTGAGGTGGTGTCTACCATTGAATCCTCTCCCTCTGCTCCTAGAAGAGGATTCATTCTGTGAATGAGGAAAGGCCCCTTTGGATTTGCGGAACCACATCTTCTTCCCTCTCAGTTGGTTCCTGGAAAAGGTCCATTGGGGGAGGGAAGAAAATTTGATTCCTACAGCAGATAGAGTCTTCCCTTCTTGTTTGCTGCAGGTCAGAGTCTCCTTAACTGATGGTCCGAGCAAAGAGGAACTGTCAAAGTGGCCATTAATGAATGATGCTTTGAAGGGGTCTGCAAACCCGCAGTCTCATCCAGGCATGTGTCCTGAGGGCTATGCCTGAACCAGCCACTTGAGAGGGCCCTCCACCGCGTGGAAGATTAGCCTCATTGAGGAGTTAGCAATCGAAGCCACAGTGTTCAGCTGTGTGGAAACCTTTTGGAAATTTTCCTCCATCAGCGACTGCACCAGAGGTGGAAAGTTCCTTCACCAAGTCTCTGTGGAGGTGAGTAAAGTGTGCCAGGTAATTCAACGCTTTCAGCAAAAAAGTGGCTGAGGCATACACCCGCTTTGCATGTCTGTCCAAGGCCAGAGACTCTTTGCTTGGGGTGGGGGGTGAACAGTAGAGCTCTGTTCTGCAAGCTCTTTTTAGGTGGCTGCTGACACCACAATGGCATCAACCGGGACTTGACTCCAGAAAGGATGATCCTGAGGCGGAAGAAGGTACTTATCCACATTCTTCTGGACTGGTTCCATGGTGTTAGGCTCCTTCCAAGCCAGGTGGGCAATGAGGTCAATAAGTTGGTCCACTGGTGGGGTCACTCAGGATGTAGATGGTCCCATCTTGAACACCTCCAGGAACACTAACTCCTCCAAGGAAGGGGGTTGGGAAGACCATTACCCTTCTGTTTCAGGATTTTTAAGACATCTTCAAAGAGGAGATATCATTGGGTAGAGATTGGGGGGACCCCTTCCCTTCATCGAAGTCGATGTCCTCTGTCAAAGACTCCAAGGGGAGTCGATGTGCTTCCTCTTGCACTGACACTTATGGGGGACCTCCTCTGTAGGGTACTTGGGGGAGAACCTGGAAGACACTGGAACCCCTTGCTGAGGGATTGACTGGAGGGTCTCTGGGAGGGGCTGACCATGCATCGGATGGACAGAAACAAAGCTTCGATCTACAGACGATTGGAAAGGGCCTGGTGGAGGAAGGACCGTTTCTGAAGGTGTCAAGAAAGCCCTTTTTGCCACCTGGAATGCCGAGGATGCGGGGAGAGCCTGCACCCCCCCCAACCCATAGGCTGAAGCCCCTAAGGGAGAAAGATGAGGCCATTCCGGATCTGACATCACCAGAGGGCACCTGATCTGAGCTGTAAAAAGTCGAGGCCCACAGAGGAAGGGATGGCTCCAAGAAAGTTGGAGCCGACACCAACTCAAGAGGACCTGGCAACAACCCTTAGGATCCTGGATCTATTCTGCTCTAACAGAATCGGAGTTAAGCCGGTCTGGGACACCACTGGATTTGGGAAAAGGAGCATCCCACGATCCGCCGGTCCACTCGGGATCACCGGGCCCTGTGACTCTGAAGCTGAGCGGATCGGAGGAGGAGGCTGAGGTATTGGGTTGGAGCTCTCAGATCCAGGTTGGGTCAGAGAAGGCAAAATCCCAGCTTGATCTGGGCTTTCAGGAAACATCATCTGAGCCATATCCGAATGACAGAGCTGACAGGACTGAGAGTACAAGGAAGAATGCATCGATCTCACAAGTGATAAGCCTGGTGGGGCAGTCTGAGTGGGGGAGGGGGCTTGCTCCAGTGTGGAGTATGACTCCAAGACCTGAGACCCAGGTGGGTGTGACTCAGACTTGGCTCCAGAGATGAGGCATTATGGATATTAATGATCTCCCAACGGCTCAGAAAGGCTGCTCAGACCCAAGGTCAAGGGATCCAGCAGGGTGGGAGGTTTGGTTAGTGCCAACTCCCCCAGATCCAAGGGACCTCTCGGATCCATTGAGAAACGAACCACAGATGGATCCGATAGGGATAGACCCGAAAGCTTCCTTCATTTTTCAGAAGCAGAGAGGGTCGCTTCTTTTGGGAAGGAGTCTGGACTCCAGTGGAGGGAAGAAGTCCTCTCAAGATGAGCTTATTCCTATAAGCAAGGGCCTGGGGATTGAAGGCCAAGCAAATGTAACATGGCATCTCCAAGTGCCCCAGACCCAAGCAATAAACGCACCTCTTGTGGGCATCAGATTAGGGAATCTTATGCCCACCAGAGGCACGCCTCTTAAAACCGGAGGGTTTTTCTGGTTTGTCTGAGATGCTGCCAAGTCATTGTATGCCTGAGAAATGGCTGGCTTAAATCCGAACACTGATCCAAAACTCATTTGTGGTGCATACTGAAATGGACAAAAACATATGCTCTTGTTTATGGCTTTGGATAGTAAGATACAAACATTGAAAATGTTTTTAATCCCTTCAGTTTTAATTACATGTTATTTCTCTGTTTATCAACCAGTGGAGAAAGTTGTGGACAATGATTAATAAAGAGTTAAATAAATATATCGGGGAGAAGAAAAGGACAGAAGGTAAGTGGTACAAGTTGATCCTTCCAATAGAACAAGGTGGTTAAGGATCATATATACAACACAAACTGAAGGTTATACTTCAAAATGGAAAGGGATGATAATGATGAAGCAGGAGGATGGTCAAGAAATAGAGAGAGAGAGGGATTTTGGATGCAGATCCTTAATGAGAACAACAGCAGCCATGCAGAACATTATATTGATCAAGCAGCAATAGCAGAAAGTATTCTAAGAACTAAGCCAACAAGAGAATTGAGAAAGAAGATTTTTGCCAATGGGGCTGATTGCAAATAGGGGTACAGAAAATAGGCAAGAGGAGCTGGAATTTAGTGGTGCAAGAAAACCAAGGTATTGGGAGCAAGTAACTAGAGCTGGAACATAAGAGTGGGATGAGGCCAAGATGTTTGGACTGCAGGCTAGTGACTACCTTCCCTACCAGGGACTAATATCAGAGTACAGACAAAGTGAAAGAGATAGTGGAATCTAAAGTGAAAGACCTGCTGTTGGTAGAGTTTTTAATTGAATTTATAATAGGTGCTGCTGTTAAAAAAACTAATAATTAGTAGGGCATATAAAATACTGCACAGTAGCTATAAGAATCAATCAGAGAAAATTAGAAAACACTGAGAAGAGAGACTGGAAAAGCAGTTTACAAGAGAACAATGGAAGGACATATGTATAGTGCGCATGTACGCAATAATATCCACAAGGTTATGAATCTTTGCTTGGAGGTCTCTGTACAGGTACTTTTACACGGCAAGCAGACTTCAAAGAATTTTTTCTGAGGTAGTTAGCAAAGGTTGGAGGTGTGATGGGGAAAAAAGAGGTACCTAGAAACATATTTTTGGGAGTGTAATATGTTGGCAGATTTTAAAAATTCCCTGCACAGTACTCTGTCAGAAACACTGGATGAGTAAATGGCTGTAATAAATCTTTTGAACTAGGATACAGAACCTGAATCGCCTAAACACAGTATGTCTTTACTAATGTTAATTCTGAAGGATGCCAAAAAAGCAATTACTAGACAATGGAAATCAAAGTTTACATCATTTTTAGTACTGAAGATTATAAAAGAGATAAAAGAACTGGAAGACGAAGGATCTCTACAAAAGGGAATGAGCAAATAAATTATATAGCAATAAATGAAAATTGTGAAAACCATACATGCAGAATAATGTTCAGGAGGAGTGATATTTAATTAAAGGCAGGAAGGAATTCATCAATTTAAGTAATGCTGTACTGACAATAGTTACAAAGAAAGAAAAGATATGTGATGTAAGTGTATGTAAATGGAAAAATGTTAACATGGTTTGTTTTCTTTTCTCTTAATGTGCGTTTCCCTATATCAAGTTACAAAAATAAAGATATTTAAAAGAACAAAGAATTGTTAACAGACCAGCTAATACAAAATTTATATATATGAGTATCACTGTGGCCATGCCTTGACCTATGCCTGGGTCTGCATTACGGATTCTCTTGCTGGTCCCCCATGTGAGGAGCTCACAAAGCCTCTGATCATTTTGTCCCAATGAAGGCTATCATGCTTTAAATAAATGTTGACATTTATGACGATGTTTAGGTCTGTCAGGTTATTAGGCAGTGAGATATTTCCTTGTGGTACATTTAGTTGAGGTTACTTGGCTGAATTGAAATTAAGCTGCATAAACATATAGCTGTTGCAAATTAACTACAGGCATGAAGACACACCTTGCTCCATGTCCACAGCTTCAATAACAAAGTGAAAGGGGACAAGGGAAGTAATGTGTACTGTGCTTGGTGTACAATACATGCTTACTTAACTAAAACATGCACGGATGTGCTGCAGCACGGATGAAATCTTGCATGCTGCTGTATTCACACTTATGCTCTAGTATATACTTTAAGCAATGTTCTAGATACTGCAAAGGGTGACAATGGTCACACACACACCATTGATAAAGGCATCACTCACTAGGCATCATGCTGATGAGACCTACCTTAATGCCTGCTGCCTCTAGGTACCTTGGAGGTCATGGAAATTATTTTACCTATGTGCTCTCAGTTACTGAAGCTGGGGGCATGGCACTGTGTGTTTCTCCAAGCCTGCAGTGCCTGACATGTGGATACCAGAGCCTGGAAAAAGTATGTTTATCTCCTGGGAATAAAAAAAAATATATATATATATATATATATATATATATATATATATATATATATATATATATATATATATATATATATATATATATGTGTGTGTGTGTGTGTGTGTGTGTATATATATATATATATATATATATATATATATATATATACACACATATATATATATATATATATATATATATATATTTATATATAAACTTTAAAGGTGAAAACTTTTAATGGCAACTACCAAACTACCAAACACAATATCACCAGCCTCTGAATGCTAGAAAAATAACACTTTATTTCACAAAAAGTGATAATCAGGTAATCTCCAATCCAGGACTATTCCTCAACTGGAAAAAGTGTTTAACAAGTAGATAATGGGGCCTGGAAGACTTGGTCTTACCATCTGACAAACAAGTTTTGAGGTACAATTCAGTGAAAAGCACCAAACCCACTAGCCTACAGCTTGTAATAACTGTGACAAGTGATTAGCAGAGCTTAGGAGAGTTAAGGAAACACCATGATAAAAAAATAAATTAAAAAAAAAACTAATTTTTTTTTATTCTGACAATCCTCAAAACCACTTTTTTCTCACAAAAAATAGTTACTTGCAAGCTATTTCTCTCAGAGAACAATAAGCTAAAAAGTAAGATACTGAGATAAAACTTTTCAGATGCCACCAGTAAAAATACAAGTTCAAACCTGTAGCATAAATCTCTGACTGAAAAGAAATACTTTTCTCCTCAAAAAAAAAAAAAAAAAAAAAGAAAGATGAGGAAGGTAATCCCCAACATGGTACTTATCTTCAAGACTTGGAGACCATCACCTGTTTACAGTAGTGAAGAAATCATTCTATGTTGCACAACTTTTAAACAAAGGTATGGCATCTAGATCCAAGGAAGGCATTGTTCCACTGTACTCTACATTCATCACACCTATTATTGAGTTCAATGCTCCCTTTGGTAAGTACTTAATCAGGCATATCCAACAACTGTAACCCCCACAGAGGTTCCCCACTAAAAGAATACAGGCCGTCTGTAACACGTCCTATGCAGACCTAAAGGCCTTATCCCTGTATTGTTTCCTACAGGTTGCTGGGGGGAAATCTATGCCAGGTATACAAAGCATTGTCAGACCCCACTCTAATGGGCCTCCTGCACTTTCACAAAACAGCACCAGAATTATCCGTTCTAAAGACTTAAACCTTGCTTGTAATAAAAACAGGACCTGCTGGAAAGACAAGCATGTATCCCAGGGACTATCCAGTCTCTGGAACAGGGTCCCCATCCATGTGAAGCAAAGTTCCTCACTAACTCAATTCAAGTGTAACTTGGACAACTGGATGGGGAATGGAAAATCATCCCTGGTTTGGCACCCATATCTCTAATGGACACAGGAAGCCTGTAAATGTTTCATCTCCCAGGCCCCTGCTTGTAAATGTTTGATCTCCCAAGCCCCTGCTTACACTTACCAAGTGTACTAGAACTGGTCAGAGATTTAGGATGCATGGCTAGGCTTAAAAAGGCCCTTATGGTTGTTAGCCTAGTAAACACCTATGAACCTAAGTGGCAGTGGATGATTGATTGCTTGAAGCCAGCAGAGAAGCATACACCTCGGCAGCAAAAATTTCTAAAGTTTTTATGCCATGCCACTGCACCATTTGAGAACAAGATAAAATCAGTGACTAGGGCATGTAGATGGTGTCCTAAACCTTTGGAAGCTGGCCGGCTGGTTTGGTCCTTGGCAGGATGTCCCATATACCTCTTTACTTACAATAAAAAGGATCATGATTTTGAACTATGAGAAAAGTAAAAATGACCAGATAGCTTCAGAGGACCAGCATTTCATGTCATAATCATGCATTGAAAAAGATAAATATGTGACCTCAAGATATATATATATATATATATATATATATATATATATTTTTTTTTTTCAAAAATCTGATGAAGATGAACCCACACAAGGAATCATCAAGGAGGACCTTGATGTTGGACGTGCCTTCTGCTTAAACTGTATGCTTAAGGAAGCAAATAAAAATGCATGTGTACAGAGATTCAGCATCGCTGATAACCGCATAACTCCTTGGGGTGATGTAGACATACAGCCTCTCTGTTTTATAGGCCCTGGATTTTTTTTCACCTCTGCCTCGTGCTAGTACAGGAGGTTTGCATTAGCAGCACTGTTTGGGGAAGTGGTGGAAGGGCTGCAGATGCCAGAATCTCAGTAAAATTGTAGCCATACCAACAGATAAATGTGCAGGCACAGAAACACAAACACTAGAAGGCCACATCTTCATGAAGCAAAATATTAAGTATCAATTAGACAGATATAAATTAAATTCTTCATACAAAACCAGCTGTAACTACTTTATTAAAATTATGTACAGCTTTACAAGATGTTACTTACATACAAGATTATCGAACTACAGAAAGAAAAGCTTACAAACTGTGTTCATTTTACAGAATTTACATATCATACAATTTTAACAGGTATTCAGAACTCCAAAGGTACCAAGCCCCCCCCCCCCAAACATGTGGATCTAAACCACATGCTGCTGAACTAACATACAGGTCTACCTCAGAAACATCAAAGCAGTGAATATTGAATAAAGACAGGAAGATTTCCTAGTATACTGTGAAATTCATATCTGGAAGAAGCCAGTGAAGAGTGTGCATTAAACAAAACTGAACTCATTCTGCAAAATGAATTGCAACTGAATAGCAATATCAAAAACACATTTTTATTATAGTATCTTGCTATATCAAAAGATGCAGACTCTCATGGACAGCCTCTTGATGGACACAGCAGGGGATGCAAAAAAGAATGCATACTGTTGTTATGCAAGTGCTAATGCTGTTTGGCTTCGAAATGGTATCCCAAGAGTACTTCATCAAGTAAAAAAAACATGCATACACAATCTGTGCATGTGTGTGCTTGCATATATTCTCGCACATACATACACATTCAAAAGCTGGCAATTAAATACTGCACATATAAAGAGATGTTTTTAGTTCAGACTGGCCAGTTTTTTTGAGCTCTGTGCTAGATGTCAATGAAGAAAAGGATGATTCAGAATGGGTTCTTTGCATTCCACAAGCACTGTTGACTTCTGGCAAGGTAACTGGTGCACTTTGGCACCTCAGATGGTTGTATTTACTTGAAGATGGTAAGACATAACAGCCATGAAAGCATCCTGAATCTGTCCTGACGGGGAGGGTAGATGAACAATGTGCACAGCAAACAGGTACTGCATAGCTACTGTCCAGAAGCAAGACGACACCATAGCCAGTACTGCCAGACTCCATTCTAGTCTTCGGAGTGTCAGAGCTCACACAAACGTTAGGTTCCAAAGGAGGTGGGTTACATATGGGGGAGATATGCATCCATGTCATATTAACTGCACCCGAACTAGTCTTAAAGTGGGGATTATCTAGTCCAGCACCACCTACAGTCAGCTGGGAGCCGCTGGCCACCACTGAGGGTGACCGTGCAATGGCATGCTTCCCAAAATTAAGACCAACTGCTTCAGGGCTCTCAGAATGGAAGACACTAGTCCGTGGACACTGTAGGAAAGACAAAAAAAAGAGAGAGAGAACAGGAATCATTAATAAACTGAGCTCAAATCATATGACATCCCATTTAACATGTCACTTGATCACAAAATCTCTACTAGAAACAAAGAATCAATATATTTACCACTATTTTCCTACAATCAGGACTACAGACTGGATAGATAAATACCAAACATTTGAGACTATGGTAAGTGATGAAAATTTCAATAATGCCCAACTGCTTAATGCCAGTAGGAAAAGATGGTGGAGTCCTATTGACTGCTAAATGGTTTCTTAAGTCATAAAGTGCCTTGCTTGAAGATCTGCTGTCTTTTGCTTAAAGTAAGATTACCACCAACTGGTACAGCACAAACTCCAATGACTAATCTTGACACATAATGCTGGGTCTAATAAAATAAATTAATTTAAAACCTTGCATGAGGTTTAAACTGTTATGCACAAGCACGATAGTCATCTTATAATCAAAGCATTTCATTCCTAATGATGCAAGTGTGCTCACTGCTGCAAAATAAGCACTTCACTACTACACAATTTATGATTACATCTACTACTGTGGTTACACTTTCAGTCCTCAGTTATTTAGCATACGTGTTTGTCCACTATAGAGATGCTACTTTTTCTAAAATTATGGTTCCCTCTGAGACTCTGGCCCGCTCCTGACATACTAAACTCAAGGATCATTACAAACAGCTCTTACTCTAGGCTGTTTTTAATTGGTTGTACTACATATATGCCAGAAAAAGATATGGGTGTATTTACTGTAAAGCAGGATCTGTAGAAAGAGTTCAGGCTACAGGAACAAGTAGCTCTTAAGCCACAGGATATTAAGACCACTCAGCACACGACTTTGCATATGCAGCTTCTAGCCTCATAATTTACTGTTCTAAACTACTTTCCAAGTTCTGCACCAAGCGAAGGCCATGGAATAGAGGATGAGATTCTTCCTGCAGGAGACGCTCTAGTGAGGGATCCAGTTTTATGGCAAGGAACAGTACCCTATTTTTAAACTAGCACTATACAGCTTTGGAAGTAGAAACAAGACAGAGTTCCCAGCTCAGTATGAAGTGGTTTGTCCTACGGAAGCATCTCCTTGACAACAGTCAACTAAAATGAAGACCTTGGCCTAGAGATCATGTGCAGCTTGTAAAGCTTCATAAAAGCAGTAAGGAAAACTCAGGATGCAACTGCACAAATGCATTTGCATAATGCTTCCTTAGATGGCGTTTATGAAAGCATTACAGAAGTCAGTTGTGGATAGAGAATTCTGACAGAATGCGATTTAGGGAAACCTCTGCAAACTTCTGCTAAACTGTTAAAATGCAAGACAATGCAAACAGAAAGCCACATGGAAAGGCAATAAGCAAACTGACACATATGAAACAACCAATTAAATACTGTACAAAGTAAATACTGTACATTTCATTCTGCCCTTTTTACCTGAATATGTGTTAAAACTGCTTTATTCTCTACTGTATATAACTTTAACTTAAGTTTGTAAATAGGTATTTTTTTCTCTTGTTGGGATTCATTCTATTCACATGGGCTGTGTCGGAAATTGTTCTACTGAAATTAGTGCACTACCTCAGAGGAGAACGTCCTTAAATAAATAAATACTTCTCCTTAGCAATGGGAACAGAGTTTATTATCACTGGCTTTACTGTGTTTATGTATTACCTGTGGATAGTGGATTCTGTTTCCTGGGAGGGAAATTACTACAAAATGCACTATGACTCAAATTAGCCTCTCTAGCTAACTTTGGCATGAAGTGAAACTCTGTGAACGACAAAGGCAGGGACAGAAAAACTCTTTCCAGGCAATCATTTTACTTCCACAGAAGTAGCAAACTGAAAAGGAGGCAGAATTAATTTCTTCCAATATAAAATAAACATCCCATTCAGGAATAGAATCCCCAAGAGGAAGCTGAATAATATGTCATGGAGAAACTCATTATAGACTTTATGACAACCTAAGGATATACCTTGGTCTGTCAGAAACAGCAGCTATGTGCAATCTGATGAAGCAAGTGCTGTATCCAGAATCTCATAACTGAAAAGTTGCTGAAGGACCAGAGACAGAGAGGAAAAAGGGCATCACACCCCCATAAGTCTTCTCAGTGGGAGGACATTCAGAAGCAAAAATGATGGACACCATAATATCCAAACTGTCATCTCAAGAGAGAGGAACTCCAGATAAACTCTCCTGAAGGAGCAAGCCAACAAATATCTGTTAAACAAGAACTAGAGGAGTTAAGATAAATGAAAGAAACATGGGGAAATGTTCAGAAATCAAATTTATTGGAGCAAGTAACGAGCCACTAGAATTACAGCCATCTTCACAACGCCTCCAAAATAAACTTCACTGTTCACAGAAATGGAAGAAAAACATGCAACAGGCCTTTGGGCCAATTCTCCATTGAGGGTTTTTGTTGTCGTCATGTGGGGCAGTACCTCTGCATCTTGTGTTTGTGGAAGAAACAAAACAGATCACAGACTGGTGATCCCACCTCTAAAATACAATTTTGGTTTTCATTGGACTCTGCCACAATTCTGAAGCATAAGGATTAGACCAAATGGAAGCACTTCGCTTCCCCAGGAAATCTGAAATGTACAGTGCAATGAAAAAGTATTTGCCCCCTTCCTGATTTCTTATTTCTTTGCATGTTTGTCGCACTTTGTTTCAGATCATCAAACAAATTTAAATATTAGACAAAGATAACTCAAATAAACACAAAATGCAGTTTTTAAGTGATGACTTTATTTATTCAGGAAAAACAAACTATCCAAACCTACATGGTCCTATGAAAAAAGTAATTGCCCCCCTTGTTAAATCATGAAGTAACTGTGGTTAATCACATTTTTGGGAAAGCTGAGTTCAGTTTCACTAGCCACACCCAGGCCTGATTACTGCCAGACCTGTTGAATCAAGAGATCACTTAACAGAACCTGTCAGCCAACGTAAAGTAGGCTAAAAGATCCCAAAAAGGAAGACATCATGCCACGATCTAAAGAAATTCCGGAACAAATGAGAAACAAAGTAATCGACATCTATCACTCTGAAAAAGGTTACAAGGCCATTTCTAAAGCTTTGGGACTCCAGCGAACCATGGTGAGAGCCATTATCCACAAATGGAGAAAACATGGAACAGTGGTGAACCTTCCCAGGAGTAGCCGTCCTACAAAATTACCCCAAGAGCACAGCGATGACTCATCCAAGAGGTCACAAAAGAACCTGGAACAACATCTACAGAAATACAGGCCTCACTTGCCTCAGTTAAGGTCAGTGTTCATGACTCAACCATAAGAAAGAGACTGGGCAAAAATGGTATGTATGGCAGAGTTCCAAGGCGAAAACCACTGCTGACCAAAAAGAACATAAAGGCTTGTCTCACTTTTGCCAAAAAAACATCTTGATAATCCCCAAGACATTTGGGAAAATATTCTGTGGACTGACAAAACAAAAGTTTAACTTTTTGAGAGGTGTGCGTCCCGTTACATCTGGCATAAAGGTAACAGGATTTCATAAAAAGAACATCATGCCAACAGTCAAACATGGTGGTGGTAGTGTGATGGTCTGCGGCTGCTTCTGGACCTGGACAACTTGCTGTGTTTGATGGAACCATGAATTCTGCTCTCTACCAAAAAATCCTGAAGGAGAATGTCCAGCCATCAGTTCGTGACCTCAAGCTGAAGCGCACTTGGGTTCTGCAGGACAATGATCAAAAAACACCCCAGCAAGTCCACCTCTGAATGGCTTAAAAAAAACAAAATGAAGGTTTTGGAGTGGCCTAGTCAAAGTCCGGACTTGAATCCAGTTGAGATGCTGTGGCATGACCTTAAAAAGGCAGTTAATGCTCAGAAACCCTCCAATATGACTGAATTAAAACAATTCTGCAAAGAAGAGTTGTCCAAAATTCCTCAACAGAGATGTGAAAGACTCATTGCCAGTTATCGCAAACGCCTGATTGCAGCTGTTGCTGCTAAGGGTGGCATACCCAGTTATTAGGTTTAGGGGGCAATTACTTTTTCATATAGTGCCATGTAGTTTGGACAGTTTTTTTTCATTAATAAATAAAATCATCACTTAAAAACTGCATTTTGTGTTTATTTGGGTTATCTGTCTAAAATTTATATTTGCTTGATGATCTGAAACAGTTAAGTGTGACAAACGTAAAAAAAATTAAGAAATCAGGAAGGGGGCAAATACTTTTCCATTGCACTGTAGGTAGAAATTCAGTTGGTCTTGAAGGTCCAGTTCCAGAATATTATGACTTCCTCCAACATGAAGGAATAAGTTCCTCCTTTCTTAGTACTGTGCCACTTTCCACTATGCTGTCCAAATGAATGAAGACATGGCCTGCTGGAATCCCCTCTTACAGAGAGTCATAGAACTACTATCCTTTCTAGGACACAGACGTAAAGTTTGGATTTCCAAGTGGAGCAGAAGTCCTTGGGTTTTATCCACACCAAGTCCTTCCCATCCCAGGAAAAGAAGCCTCTATTTTCAGCATGGCAACTGGAGGTGATGGATAAAAGGTCATGACTGTCAACAGAATGGTAAAAGGATTCCTCTAATCTACATGCTTCTTGTATGAAGCACAACTCTTGACAGATCCACTCTAAGGGTTTGAACTCTGGGACCCTTAAACTAGGGATCCACTGTAGGCCCAGCATGGGATACCTCACAAAAGGAACCATCAAAATTAAAGCCACGATGAGAATGAATATTACGAAGTGCAACAGGTGTCTCAAAAAGAATCTGTAGACAGCAGAGAAAACTGTTCATAATGTCTTGCATTCTCTCCTGGGATTAAAAAATGTACTGGACATAGAATTCTTCGGCGTTCACTGCAATTCTCAGAGTGAAAGATGAAAAAAAGTCTCATTTTGCAGGATAAGAAGATCTCTGTTGCAAGTCACTCGAGGGAACTATCTAAAAAGAACAGCAATCATGTTCCTAGTAAACGCATATGGGTGGCTACTACTGACATCTGTTCTGTGAACGTCATTGGGATAGAAATAATGCCAAAGGGAAGACTACAAAATGGTAATGACTGTCTGTTACTTGAAAGCATAAACTTGTTGACTGGTTTCTGATCCTCACATGCATGTAAATATATTGAAAATCCCAAAATTTCTTCTCTCTTCTGGATAACTAAAGATTTAGAATAAACTGTGAGGTTATCATATAAAAGTTCTTAGGATAAGAATGGAGAGACCTCTCAAATCTAGAATTGGTCTTGTTTTGTATTATTAAGAAATATGCAATAAGTTTCAGTCCTTATTGGTTTTGTGGGACTTCCTGGCTTCTCTTTTCTCAAACACATCTACACCTCCTTTCTTGACCTGGTCTTTTGTCGATGAGAAACATCTTGCAAGGGTAAAGACATAGTTGAAGGAGGGAGGGAGGGATAGGACAAGTAGTTTTTACAACAATGTTTGGTTATTAAGCTCCTTGTCCACATTTTGAAAGTAATGACAAACCAGGCCAAGATGATGAGAGAGAACATCTCTGGATTAGGAGACAAGACTTTTGCTTACTCCAAAACGGCTCTCCATGGCTACCCTAAAAGAATCAAGGGCTTTGGCTTCTGGGGCAGCATCCTTGTTAAGAACCAGAAGGAGAAGCCCACAGGGGCTCTCCACAGCTACCCTAAAAGAACAGAGGACCTTGGCCTCTGGGCCAGCATCTTTGTTAAAAACCAAAAGGAGAAGCCTGCTGAAGCACAACAGAATCTTAATGTGCGGGCTAGAAGTTTTTGTGGAATTCTGGAATCTTTTGATTATTTGTCCTGGTATAGGCACACCATAGAGGGCAAAATTTCAAACAAACAGTACTAAGAGTTTGCCCTTTTTCTTTTACAGCCTCAACCGAACCATTCAAAAGTCTACATGTTCCTAGGTTGTTACTAGGCAGGTGGTCTAGGAGACCACTGAAACATCTAACCAGTGTAACTCAACAAATTAGTAAATAAAAATAAAATTAAAATTAGCTTCCTGATCAAGGACTGCCCTGCTATGTACTACAGGACTGAATGTGCGAATAACCAGTCAGTCATTGAGGGTGCTTTTAAAGGCAGTTAAGAGGAAGTCTTTTTTCAAAGACAGGGTATCCTTTGGGTTAGATATAATTAGCCTGCCTACAGTTACTGTTTATGTTATGATGAAGACCGAAATCTCTGAATCAAGTACATGTAGTGCTTTCAGTTCTCTGAAGGTGAAGGAAGTCTAGTAGGGCAGGGTCTTTAACGGCACAGAAGGCTAAGTAAAGATGACTGCAAAGACACCTATAAGAGACTGTACAGAGATAGGGCTTTTAGCCTGGCAGACTAGCTTGGGGAGTGGAGTCACCTCTAGAGCTGACCATGTGTTTGAAGTGGTACATGTCAAAAGAGGTGCCATGTTTCATGATGGGCCTAATCAAGGCAATTGTGACTTCTTTAGATGTAGAGATTATGCTTTTAGTAATTATCTACGCTGTGTACAATTACTTCCTTACTACTGTTGATAAATGGTGTACAAAGGAAAGGTTTTTAGTCAGTGAATGTGTCTAATTTCTAGTGATTTTGTCACTTTTAAGAGGGGGATCTCATGAATGTGGTAAGCAGCTGGATACATGTTTGCAAAATTAAACTATATTAAGTTGTTTCTGCAATGAGCTTGAGTCTGTGGTTATTAAACCAGTGCTTGTATGGTGAAGCCCTTTTCTTGAAGGAACTCTGTGTATGTACGAGTGTTTATAAAAGTGTCCAGTTTACAGTCATCAGCAAGCCTTTTTAGCCACAAGCCATCAATGTCCACCTTCACATTCAATAAATAGATTCCAGGGAAGAGGGTGTCTAATGAGCCTTGTGGGACATACTGACAATATGTTGTATGGAAAAGTCACTATCTACCTTCAACATGTGCTCTGTGAGTAGGTGCCTGTCAAGTGTTGAAAGGGTTAAATGTTTACACAGGTAAATCATCAACAATACCAGCTTAAAGTACTGCATCAAAGGCCTTAGCAAAGTCTAGGTGGGCAATACAGACAGGCTGTTCTTAATCTAGCTGATTTCTCTGAATGACTTACCAATGCCATGGACAGAGTCCCCCAGGGCTCTGTGCTAGGTCTGCTCCTCTTTGGCATCTATTTATCGCACATCAAGATCAATCTCAAGGGCTACTGGCTTACCAAGTTTGCACATGATTGCAAACTTAAAGCAATCATAGAAACACTCTAAGATACTAACAATTTACAGAAAGGTCTAACTCAGACAAATGACCGGTGTCAAAGCCACTGCTTAAAATTCAATGCCAAGAAACAAATAATAGTACCTTTGGGAAGCTGGCAACCCTGGGAAACTATCTAATCAATAAAACACCCCTAAACGTAGACACAGTAGTCAGGGATTTAGGGATTCATGTAAATAGTAACCTGTGTTTCAGCAAACACATGTTTAAGTTACTAAGAAAATTATTGTGTGTCACTCAACTTATAAGTAAGGGCAGGGCATCTAGGTACAGAGGTGTCACTATACTCAGCCCTTTTCATATCCATCATTGAGTTTAGCACTCCCTTTGGCACATACCTGACCAGACACATGCAACAGCTGGAATGTCTACAGAAGTTCTTCCACAAAAAGAACACAAGGCATAAACAACACCCTGTGCAGATTGCCTCAAAGTCCTATCCCTACACTCTGATTCCTACAGACTGATGAGAAGAGATTTATGCTTGGCATACAAGGTATCCTTGGATACAGACCTGAAGGACCTTTTGCATAGCCACAAAAATGAACAGCATCAGAACTGCAAAATCTAAAGCCTTAAACTTTGCGATTTAAATTGGACATGTTGAAGGGACAGCTGGCAACCATTTGAAATGTTGGGACCTGCCAGAGTGAGTCCCAAAATATGGGGACTGAGTGACTGAAAGAACGGACTTTCATATACTAAGTACAAGATGCTATTCCTCGGAATATTCCCTTTTCTCAGATTTATGGTAATCTCAGAGTTGGTATATTTAAGTTCAGAAGTATAGGGGTTTTCGGCCCTCCCTCAGATTTTTGAAAGTAGCTTTTTTCCTGTGTTTTCGATTTTTTTTTTCTGGCTTGTCAGCACTCGACATTTCCAATTCCAAAATTTTAGTAAGGAGCAGGTATATATTTCAAAGAATTCCCATTCATGTGAAGCAGAGCTCTACTTTCTCCCTATTCAAGTGTAACCTGGATCAGTGGATGGGAAATCAAAAATCCACCTCTGCTCTGACACCCATGTCACTGACGGACAGGAGCAGTAGTGAAATTATGCCTTGCCATACACCCCTTAAAACAGTCTCCAAGGCAAAATAGTCCATGAGATACATTTGGTTTGCATGGCTAGGCTTATAAAGGCTCCAGTGGTCATTATCCTAGTATTTACTTTTCATGAATATGCATACTGGTTAAAGGTTTGTAGATTACATGTATAATTACTTATGAGTTTGACTACACACTCTATGACCTTACAAATGGCTCTAGTGAGACTGGTGGGTCTGCAGTTCACAGAGCCTGTGGTTGGGCGACCTTTGTCTACACTAATTATAGGGGGAGATGTGTTTGGGGTATGTGTGGGTGGGGTGAATTCAGAACTGAATTTTTCAGGACACTAGTGATGGTTTACTGATCTTGAATATGAGGTACCATCTAGCAAGGAAATACTAATGAATTTCCTGACACAGCTAAAACAACCTTATGATTATCCTTAGAATAGGTAGCAATTTTTAGTGCACTGCCAGCGTTATACTGCATAAAAATGCCTTTGAGGGCTTTACTGACTGTGAAAGAATGTGATTTTTTATGTTATGTGAAAAGGTTTTTTTCTGCTTTATTGTAAAGCCTACTTTATGCAAGAATTCTACTATATGGTAGATTTTTGAATTTCTCACTATACTGCTCACGGACAAGGTCAGATATCAAAATAGAGCAATTTAAATCCAAGTAAAATTCAGAGGGAACTGTAGTGACCAAGGTTGTTGATCAGTCACTGCTAGTGTCTCCTAAAGGAGGGACAGAAATTTTGATTTTCTGTAAGTTGAAGGATTCATTTTAACAGGGTGGTCATGGAGTGGTCTCTGAATGCAGTAGGGTTTGAAGATATGGCAGGACTTGATGTAAAGCAATATGTAATAGTCTAGTGGTTGGACTTGATCAGGGAAAAGGTGAGGCACTGTGAGGTATAAATTAGGGCAAGGTTTGTAAGGATGTAATTAGGAAAATTTGCTAATGCACTGGGACAGGAGACAAATTGGCCCAGGGAACAAGCATTAACAGTGGGCTTACTGGTTACTGGAATTATAGATTTGTTAGTTAATGGATAGGGGATTTAAGTTTCCTAGGATTGTTGTACTGGGTTAATAGGCATCATCTTTAGATCAATTATTTATCAAGGTCACCATGGTCCATGGAGGGGATATCTATTAGCAATGATGTGATAGTTTACCTTATTTGATGTTACAAAGGTTTTCCAGGAGTTGTAGCTTGGTATGTATTCAACAGGCCTTCAAACTCAGGTAATTTTTTTTTCTTTTTTTGTTCAGCCTCTAGTTTTTATTAGTGCCACAATGATACAGACCTGGTAAGAATTTGCTAAGCCGGTATGCCCAGAAGGCATGCTCTGCATAAAAAAGGAACTATGGGGGAAAGCATGCTTTGACCAGTATGTGGAAAACTTAAGGAGAAAGATGAAGGCCATGCCTGGCCAAATAAGCCAGCCTGTGCAACTGTTAAAGGAAATTATTTTATCTTTGAACTGTAGCATCATTCTCGGAGATGGCAAAACTCTGCACAAGATAAGTGCCTTTCCTGCCCTGGACATAAGAACAGAGAAGTGAGCCACGTCTGTCAAGGATCATTCACTCCCACATGGTCAACTACAAGGTTGCATACATACTTGGGGAAATGTGGAGATCTGAGGGTCCTCGTTACATGAAGCCTTGTGTCAGGCAGAAAGCTATCACCCTATTCCTGTTCAGCCTGTTAAGAGGAATATTATTGTGCCTAGCTATAATGTCAACTATTGTCAGTTCACAAGGCCATTAGTTTACAGAAGCCATGATTGCTGCAGGTCAGAAGCCAATAAAAAGCAGAGCTAATGCAAGATATAAAAAGGAAAAGAAAATAAAAAGAACAAAAAAATAGATCTACAGTGTCTGATTGAAACAAATTCTTTAAACTCGGCTACTCAGCTACAAATTCACAAAAATACAACCATGAAGGCAAAGCACACCTAAATACTTTATATTTGGATAGTTCTGTGCAACTGCAGTCACCAAATATTAAAACTGCCTCCCATGCATGCCCCGACCAAGTGGCAAACTCTGCCCTCCACCATGTTACTTGCATATTCTCATTCTAAAACTGCTGCAACTCTGAGAAAAGTAATCACTAAAAGAAAAACCCTTTAAAAATAATCCATTTCAAACTCACCGACATCACTATATGTAGAGCACAATTAAGAATAAAGAAATAATGTATCAAACTATCACACCTGACAAGCAAAATGACAGCAAAGAGGTATTAAACAGCTGACGGTTAACAGGTAAGACAAAATATCAAGACAGAAAAAAGGAATGAAGATGATTCATCTCAAAATAGCCTAACTCATACAATACAATACAAACATTTCTTTGCTACAAAGATCATGAGGCATGTTAAAACACTACACTATGCTGAGCATGGCTCTTGTCGCATGGGAAGACCAAGTGGGAACACTGTCTCAACCAAGCCCAGGTGCAGTGAGTGCCCACACACCAGCAGACAAGTGACAAACTGTACACAACAAATGAAGACAACAGGCATCCTGAAGTGCAGCCACAATCTGGTCTACAACTGCAGTCAAAGCATTTTATACAACTTGTGCAGCAAGCTCTCCCGTTTTCATTTGCCTGCAAACAGTCTAGAAGTCAAAGTGCTCCTGCAGTGTAATAGAAATTGTAGTCCTACTCCTAAACCCTTGTCCAGTAACACCACGGAGTAGTCTACATCTCCCACAGACACTCTGCTATAATGAGAACTGTGTGGGTCTTCACAAGAGAGTGAGGCTGGCAGAGCGTTACAAAGCAGTAGGTGGACTGGTACTTTAAGGAGTAAGGACTCAAGAATGAACGACTACGTTTTTTTTTTTTTTTTAAAACTTTGGCAGGTGACCAGATATGGGCTGTAGATGGCTGTGCAAGGAGTATGTTGCTGTGGCTGGCCAACAACTGTGAATTTGTGTAAAAGAAAGCTGAAATACATTACTTTTGCATTATTTTAATCATAATTGGACATTTGAAGTGTATATAGTCAAGAATGTGTTATGACTGCTGGGTGAAGGTTGGGTTTGTCTGTGGATGAAAGTAACCCTCCTGTTCCCAGTTTAAACAATCTGTCTTTTCAGGCTTAGTGTCCATGCTCATAGATTCATACTACACTAATGACCACTACGGTCTTTACAAGCCTAGCTGTGCAACCCAACCCAGTTATGTCCAAGAGTTCCCTGGGAGACTTTATATGGTGCAGTATGTTAAGTGAAGAGGTAGCTAAGGGTTATTGGGGGTGGGGTACTTTAGTTAGGGATTAATTTACTTACTAAAAACTTATGTACAGCAGAGGCATGGAGGCCAGTCCAGGAGGGAATTTATGATTTTTCCATTTTTATTCCGAACAGGGCCAGGGATGAACTCTGCTTCACACAGATGGGAAGTGGCGATCTTTTGAAATACATACCACATCACAATCAGACATCAGCATTGTACACACTAAGTAGCTATCTTTTTTTAGCTCCTTTATTAAATTATCACTTAATATATTTTATATTAATGTATGTTTGCCTATGTCTTAACATGTTTCCAGTCACATACATCAAGGTTCTTTTCTATAAGCATCATCAGTCCAACATTAAATTGCTCAATTCCTTTCTTCCCTTAAGGTTCTCTCCTCCTGCGGAACAGTATACTGCATGTATTTTCTCCACAATTTCCATTTATTTCTATGTAATTTGCGCTTTTCCTTTTCTTAAGATCCCACCTCTAGTTCTTTTACCTCTGTTACAATACTTGCTTCACATACAGTTGTTTTAGATTTGGATTTTGAGTTTCTAGTAATAGCTTTTTGGCAGCTACCAAAATTAAACTTAGCAAGACCTTACTATGTCTAGGCAATTCATATTATGTGTCCCATCTCAAAATAATAATTTCCGTAGCTACACCCATTTGCTCACCCAATATTTCTGACAGAATACTCTGTAGGGAATTTTTTAAATCTGCCAACTCATTACAATTCCAAAATAAATGTTTCCCATTACCTCTTTCTCCGGGTATAACAATACCTATGCAAACACTCCCAAACAAAAATCCTAGACCTTCAAGACTTTGTTGACTAAGTAGCTATCTTTGGTGGTCTGTGCAAGATGTGTGTAGAATAAACTGTTCGTTAGCTCAGTAACTATCACTGCCATCTCACAGTACTTAGCTCTCTAAATAAGATCTTGGCTGTGGCTCCTTCTGTGTGGATGCTACATGCCCCTCCTCATCTCTGTGTGTGTGTGTGTGTGTGTGTGTGTGTGTGTGTGTGTGTGTGTGTGTGTGTGTGTGTGTGTGTGTGTGTGTGTGTGTGTGCATTTATCAATGTGGTTTGGTTTGCTCCAACAATCCAAAGACATGCCATAGGTGAACTGCTGTTCTTCAATTTACCTACAGGAAAGCATGCAGGGTATCTTAGTGTACATGTGTGTGTGTGTCTTGTGCATCTTATGACAGGACTTGACTTGCCAAGAGCAGTGGCAGTATGTGTGTGCACATGTGAAAAGAAAATGGCACGTTTTGTGACAGGTCTGGTTTATAAGGACAGACTCAATATGTGTGTTTGTGCGTGTGTGTGTGTTAATATTACTGAATTTTTTGAACACAATTTTGTTAGGCACATGTACAACTCTTTGATAGAAGTAAAAGTAACAAGGTCATTATTGTTCAAAAATAAGGCATAAAATCAAATGCAGAGCATCTAGATTACAGTATCTGGGAGCCTGGTGGCCCTCATGCCATATGCTTTATAAGTGGATTTTACTGCTGGCTTAGTAGGAGCCTCTACCTTGGACCCCACATATTCTAAAACCAGCCCTGCTTACAAGTAAGTGGATTAGATTGTTGATAGAGTTTATGTGGGGATGTGTGGTTATTATTTCTTTAACTGTACTCATAACCAAACCTCAGGGGTGTGCACAGGAGGTCACTATAGTTTTGGGTGGGGGCTGGGGACAGTGTGGTCATTACTTCTTTAATCTTCCTCACAACCAAACATCAGAAGTATGTGAAGAAGGTCAGTCACTATATGGACAGTGTACTGTTTAGAAACAATTGGGTGGAATAAATCATTGTGACTGCTATGTTTTTTTCCCCACAAAAGACGTAAAATGTGTATACAGGTGGCAATCCTTTGGGGGTGAAAAGGCATGCTGTATATACATGTCTGACAACATTACTTCACTATCATCTCAGTTTGACATCACATAAGGTGGCAGTATTTGGGGGGGGGGTTAAGGAGTGAGAAGGCATCCTATACTAATTTTCATTGTGCATATACAACCTATACCATTTCTTAGAGGGACTGTGACTGACAAAGATGAACTACTACCTCCTGTAGTGTGTATTAAAACAAATGGGACTTTGTGACAGACAGGACAGTACTTATCTGCTATCATAGTCATACCACAATTACATACAAAACATTAAAACTTGTTAAAAGTCTCCTCCTCAAAGTACAACTGAATTCAGTTTTATATAAAAAATACAACTAAAATCAAGCTGTCATTAAATATGTTTTACTGTGACCATTTTTACTTGATCACAATCAGATATCTCATGTATGCATAGATGCATTGTGGGAGTAAGTGGGGGGGGGGGGGGCAAATTAAGATATCTGTCCTGGGCCCCAAAATTCCTAGTTGCAGTCCTGTTAGGAAAAGGGGCACAGTTAACTGCCTGGGGAATTTTTATATGCGGAGCAGTCTAATATATGCAGAGCAAGTTGTACTGGTTTCCACAGCTAGAAATCTATGATACCACCTCAGCCTTTTCCACACTTACTGCTCCCTCTTGCCCCTACTAACACAAAGAAATAATACATACAGGAGTACACAAACAATCTTAATGCATCATCTCTTTATTCTGTTACTCAATTACATCTGTGGATTTCACTTAAAGCTGTGAAGGTGGTTATCTACTGCAAATAATATAATTCACAATGTTAAACCGCTGCTGATACAACATATTTTTGTATTATGGTAATGGGTCACTTTCTAGAAGCTGGTGGAGTGCCTTTGATGCTTTGCTCTCTGCTACTACAACTGCTTTCTTAGTATCTTTGTTAGCCAATCAGTAATCCTTCTTAGCCTGGTCTACCTTGTTTATCTTCTACTTTTTCCTGCACTCCTCCTTTTGATGACTTCCATGACTTCTGTATTCAACCACCAGGTTTCCTTATGTACCTTACTTCCATACATGGCTTGACCACATATCTGCTCTACAGTCCTCACACATGCTGTTTTGAGGCTCTGCGATTCTTCATCTCCATCTATTTCCTCTTTTTACTAAGGTGCTAAAGCCCTGAGTACTTCCTTTAACATGTGTGAAATATTACCAGGAAAAACGTTTGGGTAAGTACCTCTATTAAATGAGTTCTGAGATATTTACTCAGACTGTTTGAATATTACAGCATACGATGAAGTATCAACCAAATGTGATGTTAACAACAGGCTAAACTGTACTATACCCAAGTGTCACAGCAACACTAAATTATGGTTTTTACTGAAACAGTTTGAATATTATAAAATATAGAGAAGCTTCACCATATGAACCTGTTAATATCAGGTCTGAATTGCAAAATGGTGAACTATTAACCAAATGATTAAACAATTAATATCATTATGTGACTGAATAATTATAGTAATTGTTTTATGCTTTAAAACTGTAAAAATCATATGAAAATTTTCAGAGGCATAGCTAGGATGGGGTGAAAGAGGCAGCCGCCCCTCGCATCAGGTGTTATGGAGTACAATCAGCAAAAACAGATATTGCTGTAGTGCAATACCAGCATTCAGAAATGAATGCCAATTGTACATCTGAGGTCACAGCTTTGTGTGTGGTATCTTAACTGTAGCTTGTTACACATGTAGTAAATTCTTTGTTACAGTTTCGGAGCAGAAGAATTTTTTTTTAATTATGCTTCTCAAGTTAGAGGTGGGGGTGGGACATAGCAGGGAACTGTACAGGGCACCAGATAACCTAGCTGTGGTTACAACAATGTTCAGACCTGACCTGAAATGTAATGAGGAGTATTAACCATACGATTACACAATTACTCATGAAGTATTACTTTTAGTGAAACTGTTCAGATATTGTTGAATATGCCATTGTTTTAAAAATATTTAAGTGTTAATATCAGTTTAGAAATGGAAGATGGTGATGCGATAACCGCATGATTAACCAATCCCTTAAATTCACTAAAACGTGTACCAAGCGTTAAACAAAAGTTTTCAAGTATGTTACAATTTTTGTTTTCTGTTAGGCGGTGTTCAAAGCTAATGGGCCTTGCGCCTATTAACTATTAATCTGCTTAGAAATTTTAAAATATGTCGAGATAGTAATCATACTGAACTGTCATAATCTGTCTGAGAAATGATAAGTGTATCCATTATATGATGGAGCAAATTTGAGACCTAACAAATTGTCAAACTATTATTAAGAATTAGCCACATGGGAATGATACAAATTATAAAAACATTCGGGATTACATAAAATAAAAGTTTGTACATGTTTTCTTTCTGAATGAAGACAGTATATCCTGAAAAAAAAAAACCATCTGACAGAACTTTTTGATGTGAAATCTAAATAATAATGAGATAGTATAGAGTACAGTCCACAAGCTACATATAATGGAAGTAATGAGGTGACTGTTTATTCTGAACTGTAGGTATAAGCTAAATTTAAAACAAAATGTTGAATTTGTCTAAGAAAATTAACAGTTAAGCTGTTCCAATTGTGCTTAAAAGTAAAGAATGAAAAGTGGATAAGGGAACAGTGGAAGGAAAACTAGTTGAAGATATTTAATAGTCTTAGGATTTCTTTCAGTAATACAGAAATTGAACGAAGGTTTGGTTGCCCTGACATGGGAAAACTTTTTTTAGCCACAGTCTGTATATGATGGCAAAAATGTGGAACATATAGTAATAATATTTACACTGGTTATGCCAAGTATATTTACTTGACTGGGCAGGAGATCAAAATGGAAGTTTTACAGAATATGAATTTTGAAACTGCAGACATGACAATAGGCTCCTTATCCTCTGCTGGCTGGCCTGATGGGTGGACAACATTATGCCTTGGTTAAAGTAAAGTGTGATACAGACTAGATGAGTGTGTCAAGTACAAACTAGAAGTGAGGAGTGGAAAGTATCGGAGACGCACAATGATTATATTAGTCATGCTGACTATTTTATGTGACTAGACAAAACAGCCATGTGAGATGTTTAACAAATACTGGTGGCAAAAGGAATGGAAAATGCTTTCCCCTTCTCCTTTGTTGAGTAACGTGAGCAACTGAAAGCAGTGTATTGAAAAAAAAAATGTTCTTGAGACTATGTAAAAAAAGTGTGCAACACAAAAAATGCAAGGCATTTGGACATTGGTGTAAGTAGCAAGGAATAAATAAAGTAAGATGTAGAAGGGAGAAAGAGGAAGGAAATGTATACAACAGAAGAGCAATCTGGGAGGTTAAGTGGAGATTTCAACAGTAAGCTACCATAACCATTTGAGAGACTAAAGAGCACCACACTCATGACTGGAAACCTATAGTGAACAGTATTAAGATACCCAGAAAACTAGAAAAAAGAGAACTTTAAATGAAGGCGTGGTACTTTAAAGGAAGATGGGCACAAAGGAATTTTATGAAGGTTTTTGAAAATGTAGGTGGTTAATGGGATTTAAGTGGAAGCATGGTGCATCCAACTTTCTCTCCTACACTCAACTGGAATCCCATCCAAACCTAGTGTTTTTGCCCTCTGCCTGTCTTCTTATTGCTTCTAACAAATTCTTTAGTTCAGTGGGGCTAGTCATCCGATTGCCTGTTTGGTGTGTTAATTTTGGAAGTGAAATATGTTGCAGACAGCTGACTATTTGCTTGTCAGTAACTAGGTCCCCCACCATGGTATACAGCCCTATGAAAATTGCCTAAGTAACCTGAGTATCTCTCCCAGGATTAATTATCTCTTGTTCCTCTATTAAAGATTGATTTTGAAAGATGAGTTACGTGTTTTACATTAATCACCAGAAACCACATGGAGTTAAACGAGTAAGCAAAGCAAAATCATTTATTCCTATTTTCTTAAAATTTGTTCCTCTTCCCAGATATTTTGTCATCTTTCTTCTCTTGGTCAGCTGCTCTAATTCCCCTGGTGTCCAGTTACCTCTCCTTTGCAGTAGCTGCTTGATTCCTTCTTTACCTTCTGAAATAGTTTTCTATCTCCTGCTCCGGACTTCAGCTGAGTACTGCCTTCTTTTGGTTCTTAATGCCTACTTCACTAAATCCTATTCTTATCTGGCTCTTCCCCCATACTCACCACTACTTTGCCCCACAGCACTTCCCTACCAATTGCTTATACTTCACAATTTCTACACACATCTCAACTGTCCAAATTTTTGCATAGTGTCCAGATTTTTACCTCATATTTTTGGTCTGTTCCTCATAAACTTTGCTGGCAAATCACTGATGGTCAAAGCCACTAAACAATACCATATATTTAAGTTTAAGACTTCATATTATTCAAAAAATGCATGCCAACACAAATCCTGTTATTCTAGCAACTGCCTTAGTTTATACGAGCAATATTTAAAATCTGTCCCTATTTTTGGGCATTTAAAACCCATTTTTTTAGGCTTGGTCCAGATATCTTGGGCTAAAAAGTTGATTTTCTAATAGGTGCCATGAAATTGACAGTGCTCAGCTACACTAATTAATCTCTGTCCTTGGATATATACATGCATGACATGACAAAGCTAGTGTATCAACCAGACAATGCCTACCCTGAATGAGTGCTCTTCTACTATATGGACTCTGCTGAGTCGCAACCATACTCTGCATCTGGATGAACAGCATGCTTTTATTTAGGCTCAGACCTGTGTCTGCTAAACAAAGTATTGTAAAAGTAACCAAAGAACTTTCAACATGGGGTAATCATTGCCCTTCA
The DNA here is from genome assembly GCF_019279795.1 of Protopterus annectens. Lineage (NCBI taxonomy): Eukaryota > Metazoa > Chordata > Ceratodontiformes > Protopteridae > Protopterus > Protopterus annectens. Next base: position 405,486,695 of record NC_056741.1, read on the forward strand.
CAGCCCTGATTTGCATCTTCCACCTCTGTTACAATGTTTCAGTCCCCTATCATAAACATCACACCTTGGCTAAATACCATTATTTGTGTCAAAGTAGCCCTTGATATTTTTAGCTCCATTCTGGGAGGTATGCACACTACTACAAACGCGACAATCTCATTCTGACACAAAACTTTTATCATCATCCATCCCCCTTCTTTATCAATCAACTCTTTCTCCACTTTCAGTGCCATCACACTAGAAGCATTACCCCTCCAGGTCCAGAACCCAAGTAACGAGTCAAAGCCCTCAGAGTACTTACATTTTCCTAATTCAGCATGCTCCTCTACCTCTAAATTTGTCTTCTGTAATTTGTCTAAGGATGGGTTATGTTTTTTAAGCATATTTCATCACTTTCCCCCTTTACAGAGTTGATCAGAAAATTCACATTCCAACTTAATATGTTTACTCCTATCTCCATTCTTCAGATTCACATGTAACCTAACTATCATCTTCCCAACTCATTCAAGGGCCCAACCCCCTATCATCCCCACATCAACAATCACCTCCTTGATAAGCCAGTTAACCACAGCAAAGCGATTATTAGTACTGCCCTAGTTGCTTCATAAATCTACATCCTTGGTGGTACAAATAATGTTAACAATTCATATGCTGTACAAAAGCAGTAACTAAGAATTTTAAAATTAAGAGCAAAATGAATTAATCGAATTAAACATACGTACACTTCACACATTTCTCCACCCACGGCAAAAACCTCATCTCTATGTTAGATGCTACTGCTTTGTCTCAAGACATCAATTGTCAGACGCCCAAAGAATCGATTTGCTCAGCAAGAGGAAGACTCCATGCCAAACCTTTCCTCAGACCACCAAAGATGCTCATAACAAGTCTCTGGGAAGAACACCACGGTACCATTTACAGTGAAGGATTAAGGCTATGAGGTGCCAATAAGCTGCTTCCTGCAAACCAAGGCTGGGTTTACTCAGTTTGCTGAATGAGGACATTTTTGAGAGAAAGCCTAAAGTGCTGCAAATGATGAATTAGAAGCGGAAATAACTACTGTAGATGAGAGATAAGATAAAGATAACAAAATAGTACAAATGGAAGCTCAATCGGTTCTATGTGGATTTCAAATGTTTTATTTTGAATATCATGTATACTAAGGCAATTTATTAAATATAAATATAGTTCTGAAGGGGTTCATGGCGGTGTGTTATAATTTTTGTTTGTTAAAAATAAAAACCTTTTAACTAAGAGTAAGTTTCCACAGGCTGCTGAACTGGTAAACCCTCATAAGTCTTTCAGAAATATTCAAATAAGTGTACAACCTCTAAGCTTTAGGGCATCACAGAGAGAGTCTCCTGGATCTGCTAGCTAAAGTGATTTTATCTGGACTAATCCTTTATATCTGTCAGTCCTCTCACCCACTGGGTCACAGATGGGATACAAGACCTGACTCAAGCTTTCTGGATTACCTCTGTTTTTTGTTTGTCCTTGGCACCCGCAAGGAGTTATCCACTTGAGAGAATCACTATAAGTAGTTGACCAGCAATATGGAAACAGTTAATTCAAGACTTAAAAACCTTCTGAAGACACTACCTAAGCAAATGTAACCCAGCACACACTGGTCTTACACATGGCTCACCAAGAGACAAAAACCAACAAGATCCTACAGACAAGTTTCTCCTCCTTGAGGAACAAATAAAAAGACTGAAAGGACTATACTGGAAAGAGATTTACCTCGAGAAGAGTATTGAAAAAGAACAGATTCCTAGGGGAATAAAGCTGTTCAAGAAAGACAATGTGGAACAACATGAAGGAGGACTTAAATCAGAGAGTGGGACACAATTTTAAAGGATGCTAGTCCCAAGCTGATTGGAATCCTTCTTAGGCATAACAAAACCCAGCAGGATTCCACCATCAGCAACATCCTAAACCTGGAGAATGCATGCAAGGACAGCCCTGACTCCCCTTCCACATTTTTGGATCTTGAAAATAGAGCCACTGACTTTGGAAACAAAGTTAATGAGAAGACAATGGAAAAATCAACAGAGACGTAAGAGATGAGCAGGTACCATAAAACCATTACACTGCAACCAGAAGAAAAAGATATCCACCTAGGCATAATAGTGGGGAACACTTTGCTGGTAACTGAAGGCACGACAAATCCAACCACCACCCCAAGTATGAGGATGGAACACAAAGGACACTGGCAATACCTACTGCTGACCAGTGAGATGTAGAAGACAATAGGCAGAATTTTCACCAAGGCCACCAGTTCCCAGGACGAAACCTAAGCGTGCCCACCACTAGGATGAGGCAACAGGTCATGAGGATAATCCCACAGAGGGAGACACCCACAAGCTGGAACTAGCAGATCCCAAAAGAGAGGCACACAATGGACCAGCCTTTCACTCTGACTCAAAGGTCTCCACAAAGGACACCAACAGAGGTGTAGGCACTGGAAATGGGCCAGGGAGCTGAGGGACTTGGAGAAATGAACACAGCAGAAGGGACCCACCAGAACCAACAACAAAACAAGGACTAAGATCTTGCTCTAGTTGACTCAGCTAGAGCAAGAAATCTTAGATAATGATCTGAACTTTTACAGGGATAACTTAAGATAGTACAAATGGAAGATCAAACAGTTCTATGTAGATTTCACGTTTTACTTTGAAAACTATGTACAGTAAGACAGTTTATTAAATATAGTTCTAAATAGATAGCTCATGGTGGATGGCTTTTGAATACTGGCCAAGGCACTGGCCACCCTCATAGTGCCTTTTTTAACAGACGTATCTTGGTAGAAACTGTGAAAAAAGATAAACTGTACGTGAGGAAAATGAATGTTAAAAAGTATTTTTCCATGACGAAAATAAAGATGGAAGCAGCCCTGATAGAAATGACAATGGTACAAAAAAGGAAAAAACAGTGACTTTTACCCCCCTATGCACCCTATCTAGAGTGAGTATGAAAGCAAATGTGAGGCTGATATCCACAGTGCCATTAGTAAACCACCTAGGAAGAAGCTATACAACATTAGCAAAAATGAAATGTCTGCTATAAAAAATACGAACAGAGAGAAGACTCAGAGTTGTGAAGGCAAATAAGGGGGGGAAGACATCCTAAATCACAGATACAGACAGTTATAACTACAAGACTGACTCCACGCAGTTATAACTGCAAGACTGAGGTCATGTTTGGTGAATAACAGGTTTTACAGTAAATGCGATTTTAACACTGTGAATATTGCTTACAATAATTTGAGAGAGCAATTAAGAATGCTGTGGGAGGATGCTGTACAAAATGCCAAGCTTTTTGACTTTTTGGTCACCCCCCCCCCCACCACCACCAAAAATATCAAGTTTCTTTATGATCCCAAAGCCCTACAAGAATATCTATGATCCTCCTTACAGACTAGTAGTGGCAAGTGTTGGTTCCATAACTGAGAACATCCATCTGCCTTGATGCCCAGAAAAAAATAATGACAGAGGCCAAAAAATCTTTAATTTTAGACTCTCTGGATATTACGGGTAAAATTAGATTTACTCCAATCAGCAATTCCAGAATACTGGTCACAATAGCTGTGAAGCACTTTATATTAGTGTTTCCACACAGCTACAGTATTAAAGCTTTAACAGAGGCATATGAAAAGGACAGGAATGTGTTATCAAAAAGAACTTCTAGGAAGGTTATTGTATCTAAACCTTAGGAACGACTACTTCATGTTTAACAACAGGTTTTGTAAGCATACTACTGAAATAGCTATGGGGTAGGCCATGGCCCCACAGCCTGGTCAATCTAGGTCTTGGATAATGGGAGGAGGAGACAGTGTACCAAATCAAGAAGTTATGTACTCACCATAACGTTCGATGTATGTAGTCCATCTCGCCTCACATTCTTACCCGTTGGTTCGGAGCCGAATATCGGCTCCGACTCGGCCGATTTTACTAGCTCGAAGTCTTTCATTGGCTGGGCTAAGCAGGTATCCCATGGTGCACTGCTCCATATCCCCAGATCTAGTTTGCTGCGAAACTCATTTGTACTCCCAGCACACATCACATCCAGATAAAGAATAAGCTAAGCAAGGGAACTCTGCAGATAACAACCTAACCTCCAAATCCTCCAGGAAGGGGTAAGGTGGGAGGGTAAGTAAGAATGTGAGGCGAGATGGACTACATACATTGAACGTTATGGTGAGTACATAACTTCTTGATGTTATCTAGTCCTATCTCGCCTACATTCTTACCCGTGGGGCAGCGTCCCTAGCACCTACATCCTGGGTGGCTCATAGGAAAATACTCCTGAGAACTGTGGAGCCAAAGGAAGACCTGCCCCTGGAGACCACGTTCAATTTGTAATGAGAAACAAATGTGTGAGGAGAAGCCCAAGTAGCTGCAGCACATATATCATCCATTGACAATCTGGCTTGATAGGCTGTAGATGTGGAAACAGCCCGAGTAGAGTGAGCCTTGACTGGAAATGGCAGATCTTTACCTCCTGCTTGATAAGACGAAAGAGATACAATTAGATATCCATCTAGATAGGGTGGCCCTGGAGACCGGGGACCCCATTCGGTTTTCCGAAAAGTTGGTCAGACTTCCTGATATCTTTTGTTCGGTGCAGATAGAAGAAGCGTAACTGTCTGTGTACATCCAAATGGTGAAACCTAAATTCTGCCTTGTTAGAAAAGTGGGGAAAGAAGACAGGCAACTCAATGGATTGATTTAGATTAGACACTGAAGCCACTTTAGGAAGGAACGAAGGGTTTGGTCTAAGACAGACCCTGTCCTTATGGAAGATTAAGTATGGGGGTTTGATAGAGAGGGCTTGAATTTCTGAAACTCGCCTTGCTGAAGTGACTGCTGTTAAGAAAGCTGTTTTCCAGGTCAAGAATTTCAATTCGCAGGTAGCTGCAGGCTCAAAAGGTGGTACAGTAAGGGCTTGTAGAACAAAATTGAGATCCCAGGGCATGATTGATTCGGACACCGGGGGACAGAGCAACAGAGTACCCTTCAGGAATGCCTTGCATAGTCTATGCGCCATGAGACTAGGCTCATTCGCTACATGAAAATTAGAGATCGCTGCCAGTTGAACTTTGATGGTGGCTGATGCGGAACCCTGATGGAAAAGCATAGACAAAAACTCCAGGACTGAAGCGATTGGAGCTGTGTAAGGATCAATGCCTCTGGTATGTGCCCAGATAGAAAACCTTTTCCATTTACTAGAATAAATCTTTCTAGTGGATGGTTTATGAGAGGACAATAATATATGAACCACTTCTGGTGAGAAATTATGAAGTCTGACTAACGATGGAAGTGGAGTAGCCAGGCTGTGAACCGGAGAGTCATCAGGGAGGGGTGGAACTGTCCCGACGTGTGTCAGTAAATCTGGTTGAGGATCCAGAGTCCAAGGAATGTTCAGAATGAATTGCTGAAGAAAGGGGAACCAGACTTGGCGAGGCCAGTGTGGAGCAATCAGAATCATTCTGCTTCCCAAGGATTGCGCTTTCTGAATCACCTTTGACAGCAAGGGAAACGGAGGGAAAACATAAAACAGACCGGAGGGCCAATCGTGAAACAGAGCGCCCATGGGTGACTCCCCCCATGGGGGGTACAACGTGAAGTAGTTGCTGCATTTCGCATTGAGGGGGCTAACAAAAAGGTCGCAGCAAGGCTGACCCCATCTGCTGAAGATTCGCTCTGCAACCAGGCAATTCAGGGACCACTTGTAAGGCATCAGAATAGCTCTGCTTAGCCTGTCCGCAATCACGTTGGACTTCCCCGGAATGTGCATTGCCACCAGAAACAGTTGGGAAGTTACTGCCCAATGCCACACTCGCATGGCCTCTCTGCACAGAGGGTAAGACCTGGTTCCCCCTTGCTTGTTTAGATACCACACTACTGACATGTTGTCTGAGTGTATTGCAATCGCCCCTAGAGGAAGAACACTCTGAAGTGCCTGCAATGCAAGTAGCACTGCTCTCATATCTAGGACATTTACATACAGATGTATCTTGTGTTCTTGCCACGTGCCTTGGACTGTACTGCCAAGATAATACCCCCCCCCCCACCCCATCTGGGAGGTGTCCATGGTCACCGTGGCAATCGGGATGGGTGGAACGAAGGGTCTTCCCCCGTCCAAATTGTTGGTGCACAGCCACCAACCGAGGTCCTGCTTGCATCTTTCCGTGAGCAAGATGGGGTGAGACAGTGGAAGTCTTTGGAGAGACCATTGAACAAAGAGGAGCCATTGGAGAATTCTCATGTGCAATCTCGCTAGAGGGACCAACATGATTGTTGCTGCCATGGACCCTAGGAGCTGGAGAACCCATCTTGCCTTCGCTTGTCTATCTGTTGTTGTAAGACTCTGATCCTTTCCTGCGGTAAAAATGCTCGCATTCGAATGGTGTCTAATTCTGCTCCTATAAAGGTGACACACTGCAAGGGCAACAAAGCAGATTTTTCCCAATTTATTGTTATACCCAACTGGTGACATAGAGTGATGGTAGCGTCCCTGGTCTGAACTAGTTGATGCCTGGTGGGGGCGGTAAGGAGCCAGTCGTGCAGATACGGAAACACTTGCAATCCCCGACGTCTCAAGTGCGCCGTCACCACCGCCATACACTTGGTGAACACCCTGGGGGCTGAATTGAGACCAAAGGGCAGGGCTCCAAACTGGAAATGACTGGCTCCCAGCCAGAAGTGTAGGTGACTCCTGGATGCCCTGTCCATTTTCACATGGTAGTAAGCATCCTTGAGGTTGATGGAGCACATCCATACCTCCTCTCCCAACAATGGGAGAATCGATTGTAGTGTGACCATGCAGAACTTGGACTTGTGTACGTAGTTGTTCAGTTGGCTGAGATCTAGTATGGGTCTCAGGTACCCTGTTCTTTTCGGCACCAAAAAGAATCTTGAGTAAGTCCCTAATCCGATTTGGTCTGAGGGGACATGCTAGATGGCTCCTTTTTCTAGCAGCTTTGAGACCTCTGAGGCTGCTTGATCCCTTTAACTGGGTGCAGCGTCTGGGATTTTTCTGTTTGGTGGGGGGTCTGATGCAAGTGGAATGAGATAACCTCCAGAAATTATCCGCAATACCCATCGGTCCTGGGTAATGCTTTCCCAGGCTTCCAGATATAACGAAGTTCGACCCCCGACTGGCTCTGGATAAGCACAGCCGGGCACACCCCCAGGAAAGAGAGTAGGGAGAGCCACAAAAGGAATCGCGGTCTCCCGAATTGCGGGGGCCTCCTCTGCTTCTGGGGCGACGTCTCCCTGAATAACCTCCCCCTCCACTGCCTCTGGAGGGGGGTTCACCTTGTGCGGAAGGAAAAAAACCTCTGATTTCCTGAACCACATCTCCCCCCCCCACTGCGCCTTGGGATAAGGCCTAGAAGGAAGGGAAAAACGGAGCCCTACGGCAGACAAGATCTTTCCCTCTTGCTCACACCTGGTGAGGGTGTCTTTCACTTTGGTCCCAAACAAAGAGGAACCATCAAAGTCAGTAAAGGAAGACTTGAAGACCTCCGCAAAGTGACAGAGGCGCAGCCACGCTTGCCTTCTGAGGACGACCCCTGAATTTGCTGCCCTACTCACTCCCTCGGCTGCATACAAAATGAACCGCATGGATGAGTTAACAATGGAGTTGAGGGTAGAGACCTGGGCGTTAACCAGTCTGAGCCACCGCCTCAGGAACGTTACCCGCAAGAGTATCTCCTAACTCCTTGAGGAGATCTCTCTGGAGCCAAGTGAAGTGAGACAGGTAATTCAGCGACCATAAGGTAAAGGTTGCTGACAAGAGGGTACGCTTCCCGTACCGATCCATGGTCCTAGACTCCTTGTTAGGAGGATGGACGGATGAAGAAGACTCTGCTACTTCCTTCTGAGTGGCTGCCGCCACCACCATGGCATCTACAGGGACTCCTTTAGACAGAAACTCTTTGACCTGGGGGGCAGAAAGAAACTTGTTGGAACGCCTGGGTATGGGCTCCACAGAATCTGAGTTTTCCCACACTCTTCGATAAATCAGATCAAGGAGTTTGTCGAAGGGTAGAGACACCCAGGAGCTGAGCACTAAAGGCCTTAAGGAATACTGACTCCTCCTCGGAAGGGGCTTTGGACGACCAGTCACCTCTTTGTTTCAGTATCTCCAGGATATCGGAGAAGGAAACATCATCATAGGATGACTTGGGGGATCCCTCCAATTCCTCGAGGTCAGTATCAGAGGTGAGGGACTCATCCTGGGAGTCTATGTGCTTCCTCTTGCACATTTTCTTTCTGGGGGGCTCCTCAGGCCCGAACTCTGAGGGACCCTCAGACATTTGGGGACCACTCGTGGGGGTATCCCTAGGCCCTGGTGCTCTGCTGTCCATGGATGGGTGGTGATCAGAAGCTCTCACCGGAGTGGTGGGGGACAGAGTGACTGACCCGCCTGATGTAGCTGATGATCTGGCCAGCGCAGTCTGCATAGCCTCGAAGGATGAGCGACCAGTCTCCAAGGCCATGACAGGGGTTGGAGTTCCCCGAGCCGATGCACCGAGAGGGAGGCTCGGGACCGAAATAAGCCCCGAGATGTCCCCCTCGGGCTCGACCAAAGAATCCTGAGTCCCGAACCCCGAGGACGGAGCTGTCGCCAGTACCGATGGAGCCGAATGGGGAATCGGAGCCAGCCTAGGAACATCACACAGCGTGGAACACTCCGGTTCTGAAGACAGAGATGCGCTCGGAGGAGGAATGATCGAAGACGGGGTCGGGATGGGCTCCGGAGCAGACTGGGACAGAGCTGAAAACAATTTTGCCAAAACCGGTGACTGGAGGAGCCTCTGAACTACCCTATCAACATCCACATCCGAAAGGGTCCTGGAGGATTTGGAAGACAGGGATGGCGAATGAGATCTCCTCTCAGGAGAAGCTGGTCTGAGACTGGGCGATCGGCTCTTAAGATGATTGGAGCCGACGCCGGTTCCGTCAATACCGACACTTCCTGCGGCCCCGAGGACAGTGGAGCTGAGGAGGTCGATGCAGTTTCTGAGGGCTCCGATGAAGCTGACGGAGCCGGAGATCTCGTTTTTGACTTGCCAGATTTTGATTTTCCACTGGAAGACGAATCCATAGCCTCTTCAAAAGAGGGTTTTAAGAGTCCCTTTAAAATTAGCTTATTCTTTCTCTCTTGGAGAATTCTGTGACTGAACGCATGACAAAAACTGCAAGATTCTTGCAGATGGATGGCTCTCAGGCAATAGACACAAATGGAATGCCCATCGGTAATGGACATTTTGTACCCACATTTAGAGCACTTTGTGCTCCTTGGGGTCTTTAGACATCTTAACTACTACGCCAACAAGGCAAAAACTCAAGTCTGAGAACAATACACAGGTGCTCACACTACAAAAAGCGGGAATTACACTAAACAGTGAACCACACTAAACAGTGACCAAACACACACTAAGGAGCAATTACAAACTCTCAACAAGGGATGAAAACCACAACGAAAGGGAAAGCCTAAACCTCTAACTTAAACGGTCTACACCATACTCACACAGAAGGCAAAAAGAGGGGAACTAGGCCCTCTAACTGAAACGGGCCTAGCCCGAGGGAACAGTCAGTGGGATACTATACAACAATCACACGATCACACGATCACGACTCTTAACAAACCTAGACAAAGTTAGACAAATAGCTATGAAAATAGCTTTTGATATGAATCAAAACTTTTCTTAAGACAAGAAAAAAGAGGGTACTTAGCCACAACCAAGCGAGACCACGTCCAAGCTACATGAGCAGCAAATGAGATCTGGGGATATGGAGCAGTGCACCATGGGATACCTGCTTAGCTCAGCCAATGAAAGACTTTGAGCTAGTAAAATCGGCAGTCGGAGCTGATTTTCAGCTCTGAACCCACGGGTAAGAATGTAGGCGAGATAGGACTACATAACATCCCCTATTCTGCATCAATGAAATGCTATCTACATTTCACTGATGACATCTTTATCATCTGGGAGGTGTTAAAGATACACTGAATAACTTTTGCAATCATATCAGTAATTCCACTAGTTTCCTCAGATTCACAACATCTCATACCAAGTCCTCAGTCAGCTTTTTACACATAACCATACCCCATACCCAAACACAATGAAAACAAACGGCTCTCCAATAACCTGGTCAGAAAATCAACCAGGGTTAATATGTTGCTGCACAGTAAAAGCATGCATCCCAAGATCAATAAGAAAGATGTTACAAAATTTCAGGGGATGAGAACTGCACATGTCTCTAAAGACTTTACTGATTTCATCACAAATCTAATCAGCCTGCACCACAACTTCTTGGCTAGGGGGTACAGCAACAGATTACTGAACTCCATCCTCAAACCCATCAAAAGGAGGCAGAGGACCCCATTCTGATAGATGCCCCTGAAGACTCTTAAGGATCAACAGAAACCAACACCAGGACCCACAGGAGCACAAAAGAAAAAGAAGCATGGCTCATACTTTTACAGCAGATTACAAAACAAGTAGAAAGATTATGAACAACAACTTGTTGGTGATTACAGACATATACTAGAAAAACCTCTAGGACTCCATCCTTGTTTTGTTTTCAAGACAGCCAGGAACATTAGGGACTGACTAGAGTGCAAATTCAAACCTGAGGCGGACAACAGAGGAACGTACTCCTGTGGCCCCCATTTCTGCACTTACTGCAACTGCATGAGCAGGAAGGACTTCTTTGTTTGCCCAGTACTCAGGAGAAAAATCAACAGTACTTGTTCTGGGAACTGCAACACTGCTTATGTGACATACTCCGCACAGTGTAATGGGTGCAGTTGTTTTTACATGGGGAAAACTGTGAACAAGTTAAAAATCAGGGTGGCATACCACCTGTTTGACATGATTTCCCAGAACATGAAAGTTTCCACGTCTACAACCTGACAAGCTGACATGGAAAGGAAACAAAAATGGTATCCTTGAAAAAAATGAAGTTAAGCTGGCAGGTCAGGCATGACACAACCATCTTGGCCAAAACTCAAGCATTTCCATCAAACGTGTGCTTGCACTCAGGAAACTAAAAAATAAACCATACAGCTAAAACACTTGCACTACTTAATCTGGGATATGGACATAAACTGTCAATTAACTGTGTTCACTGGTGTTAGCTCAATTCTTCAGAGCTGCTCTTGGTTAGGCTACATTGCCTGAGAGTTACAGACAATCTGCTGCATCTGAAGCCATCCACTGCTAAAATAATGAAAATAACTTTCACTCTAAAGGACAAACAGTGTTCAGATACATGACGTCTGAATACCCATGGCTTTTTATTTTTTTTAATTCTTTATTGGTACATTCAGGCCAATAAAGCCAAACCCCACTAGCTGTGGACATGCATGTTTCAGCCTTTTAGTGACCTCATCAGCACAGCTGAAGTAGACAGCTTGAATTCAATTTAGAAGCAAAGAGTTTAAAGCTTGATGTCCATAAACATTAAAGTGCCTGCAAAATATCCCAACTAACATCCAAACCAAAGAGAGAAAAGATCACACAACAAACATTCAGTAAAAACTGCAAGAAAGATTCTGCAAAGCTAGTGTATTCACTGTGCGATACCTTAAACTTCCTATTAATGAAGACCCATGGGGTACATGTAAATGAACCCTTAAGGACATAGCTTTTCAGCTACATATATGTGGAAAAAACCCACATAGTCTGACGTTCATAACAAATGTCTAACACCAGCCGGACTGACTGAATAACTGTATGACTGCAGAACGACGGCATTACTTAATGGGAGGCTGTGGTACAGAGGCAAATGGAAACTTGCCTTTTCCCCACTCTTGTGCTATCTCTGTGTTGGTATATATAATTTGCAGGGATTATAGGGGAGTGAGGGGCTTGCCCCTTTCAAAAAAAATTGTTTTTCAATGTACTGAGTTTTAATTCTTTGGATTAGAGCTTTTGATGTTCGTTGTGTTGTTGTATACATAACTATACATGTATGTGTATAGTTATGTATAGTTATGTATAACTATACATGTATGTGTAATTATATATATATATATATATATATATATATATATATATATAAATATATACATATATAAATATATATATATATATATATATATATATATATGTGTGTGTGTGTGTATGTATACATTATATATATATATTTATATATATGTATCTACACACACACACACTTGTACATGCATATTTTCTTTCGGCTTTTCCCAGTTAGAGGTCGTCACAGCAGAACAACAGTAATCATCCCATATGGAATACTCTACTATTACCCACACTTTTCACTTCCTTTACAAAAAATAATTAAAAAAAGTCACTTATGTTCACAACCACTATCATGAACACATAATTAAAGGTTTGCTCATACCTCAGATTTTTTTTCACCATTTTTGTCCATGTGTTAACCAAAAAATCTATCCAGTTATTTTTTAAAACTGATTAAGATCATTTGCCTGTTCTAAAAGCATGAATACTGTAGGGGAAAAAAAAGAGCGTACTTAAAAAAAAATCAAGTTAACAAACTGCATATCAGCACCTTGCCTCAAGATTTGAAAATATGCAGCTATTGTACTCATTCCTCATAGTTAAATCACAAACTTTACTCTACCAACCCCTTTCCCTGCTTTTTCATACATCCAAAGACCCAGAAAAATCATCTGCAAATCATCTCAGGCAACTCGTCTAGTACTACAGCTGTATATCGGACAGACACCATAGGCGGAGGAAAAGTCACAGCAGAACCAATGCTCTACTGAACTTCAGTGACCACATTTACAGACATGCACATTTTGGCTAACTTATATGTGCTTGTGTATGTGGAACTAACAACGACTTCTGACTCAGTACCACAAAGGAGGAACCTATATGATGAGTGTACAGCATGGCATTTACCATCATTTATAAAACAGCTTTACAATTACTGGGATATTTGGAACTTAAAAGATGAGTATTAATATTAATCCAGGAATTCCACAGGGATTATTAGTACTCTGTCCTCTTCTCTTTTGGACACTATTATATATCAACATGTTAATATATACATATTGTAGTTTGGATCTCTAACAAGGACATCAGAAATACTGAAAAAACCCTTACCACTGCTATATCACAAGTATTCTCTGGCTGCAGGAAAACAGACTCATTGTACATTTATAAAACTAAATCTATGCTCTTGGGTGCCCAACAAAGGATGGAAGATCCAGAGTGCTGAATGGATTTTTATATGTTTTTCCCAAGCAAAAGCAACATACAATACAGTCAGTTTCTCTGCCTAAACAGCTCAATATATAGCTTTATACATTTTTGCCATTCAGTACACATAACATGACAGTTTTAAAAACAAATATTTAAGTACCTGTAATTCAGTCTTCAGTTCCTTATCAAATAAAGGGCAAACTGCTAACTGGATGGGAGTTTTCATCTATATCTTCAAAATGGACAACCTCTAAATAAAATGTGCTACTTCAGTACCTATTTGCCTGCAAGCAAGCACTGCCTTTCCACGAAGAAAGCACACAGACTTATCATCCCCCTCAAGGTTAAACTACTAGAAGTCTCTTCAGTTTTTAAACTGCTCTGCTTACATTACTGTCCTTCCCTTTGCAGGATACTGACTCCGTGCTCTTCCACTTCATCATACTGTGTCCTTAAATGTCCCAGGTTATCCCTCACAAGCACAAGTGCTGCCTTTTCACCAAATGGTCCAAATATACGCAACCTAATTTCCCTCCATTAAGGCAACAAAGCCGCACCAGATCTTTTCTGCTCCAATGAAGTCAGAGACCACAAGTGTATGTTAAACTGCAGTTATGTGAAGCTCTGTCTTTGTACAGAGACCTCATATGCTAGCCCCAGTCAAGACAGATGCATACTTTGCAACAATTTTGATTATGCATTGCCACTCATTCTTACTGTCATATATTTTCTCTTCTCTTGGACTGAAGCTGTTAATCGGCTTTGGGTCTGGCCTACTAAAGTATCAATAATATCAATCAATCCTTCTCTTGTAAAAATTTGGGTCCTTGAATCATAATCTTCCTTAAAACCAAAGCAATGGTCTCAATTCAGTACCAAAATACCACTAGTTCATCCTTTCTCTCTCTATTCAGCACTCAAAATAAATTGCTCTCATCAGAAGTTCTCTTTTCAGAACCTGCTCTTTCCATAGCAACTAATTCTCTACCCTGTCAGTTACATTAACTATGTATCACTTCTCTCCAGATCTTTGTCTTCACTAAGTCAGTTTCCCCTTCCTGTTCCATCCCCTCCAGTCTTAACTGTGTTATGATAATCTCAAACAATCCTTTCTCACTTGGTCTAGTTTATAGTATAGAGGGATAGTATTCTGACTGCAGCCACAGTCAACCAAGTTCAGTTAATGAGCTTGGCTGCTAAAGAAGTTGGTCAGAAGTGATGCAAAAGGGTTGTCAAGGTTGGCTCACCTATCCTGGGGGTAATGGGGTGGTTTGCCCACTGTACGTCTCCCATCTGATGGAGGACAAGTGTCAAGATAATATTTCAAGGGCTGTGACAGACACTCAGGTCTGCCAAGCACTGCACAATACTGTAGTCAGATGTGTACCATATGTGGAAGTACACAAGCACCACTGAGCCACTATCAGACAGGCCCTGCCTACCTGCTTTGATAGTATGTCTAACGGCCACCATTAGGTGAAAGGCAGAAGGGAATGTTATGAAACACACACACACTCTTGTGCTCTGGCAGGTGATGGATAGATCACTGAATCTCACTTTCCTCTCCTAAAAGAGGAAAATAAATAGGACAATAGAGAATGACACCTAGATGGCCACTGTGATTGTAAGAGAAAAGGAAGGAACTACAAAATACTTTCTCACATTTTCAACATCTTAATAACAAGAACTGCAAATCTCATGTTCTGAATAGCTGCCACTACATCTCCACATTCACATTTCCCCAAATTTAGTAATCCAGTGTCAAAGACTGTAGCCAGTACTCTTAATCCTTGAAATGTCTTGTAGGTATAACACTATATAACTTTTTTAACTCTCACATTATATATCATAACTAAGCCATTTCAGTGGCATAGATGGATAAAGCCTTAACTATGACCCAGGTGACCAGAGTTTGATTAGTGGCTTGGGCAATTAGTTGGCAGGAAGAATTGGGCATTCCTATCCTGGGGAGGATACATACAGGCTCCAATGGAGTTCTACTGATGGCTGGAACTCTGGGAAGGTTGAAGTCATGTTGGGAGATGGGATAGACAAAATTTTGCTCGCCCCCTTAGGGCGGCCAGAGGGGGTGCACACCACAGTTTCCTATGCTCAGCCAGTCACAGCATAGTGATAGGTACATAGGAGTGGGATGATAGGCCAAGCAAAAATCCCCAGACCCCTCGGATGATGGTAGCACTCCCAATGCTTGGTCACTGAGTGAAAACATAAGTTGAGCCCTCTGCAGAAGATGGATGGGCTTATTAGGCGGGGAGAAAAAAATGAATGACCAGGGGTACTGGAAGAAAAGTATCATCACTAAGTGAGAATTCCTCATTACAAGTCCCACCAAGTTTCCCTCTGTACTAAAAAAGGACCCTCTGAGTTTCAGTTTTCTAAGTGTCTTGGTAAAATTCCCCTACTTTCCCTGATCAACAAAGGTGGCACACTGGGTTGGGTCTCCCTTGTAAAACATACATAGGCAATATATTCGACAAAGTAAAAAAAAAATGAAAATAATTTCAAACACATCTCATTACAGACTTCAAATTCCACTAACTTACACGAAAATGAAAAGATTGTTTACATCCTGCTCAAATTTATTTGATAAATTCACTAACAATGTTATTTTCAAAGACAGAAAGGAATGTATACATGCTGTATTACTTAGATATACTTGAAAATTAAGTTGCTGTAGTTCTTAGCTTGCTGTAGAACCTTGTGCAAGGACTTGCTTATAGATAAAATCAGCAATTCCAATAAACTCAACATT
Organism: Protopterus annectens; assembly: GCF_019279795.1. Classification (NCBI taxonomy): domain Eukaryota; kingdom Metazoa; phylum Chordata; order Ceratodontiformes; family Protopteridae; genus Protopterus; species Protopterus annectens. Next base: position 405,502,675 of record NC_056741.1, read on the forward strand.
ATAAAATTCAATACCTTGGCTTTATGGTGCTCAAAGTCCTCTATGCTGGTATCTTGTGACAGTTTTGTCTTTAAGGACACTTTAGGAAACCACAACTTCAACATCATCTCAATCTGAAGCAATGTTCTAAGATAGCGTTCCCTGTAACCAAAAACAATAAAAATTATTTACAGAAATTACATGTGAGATTATCATTACATTGAATCTGTGAAAAAATGTTCTGGCTGCAGGATAGGCATGACTTGCACCTCTAGCACTATGATCACTTGGTACTTAGAGCTTCCTTGGGCTGTTAACTTCACACTAGGAACATCTCATGGCCTCCCATTAGGCAATTCTTGTGGAATCCTTCAGTTTTTGCTGCCCTTCCTTGCAGGAAACAAGCCCTGAAAGGGTTAGACACCACTCATTTAAATCAAGGAAGCTGTAAAACTGCATTGATGGGTAATAACCAACAAAATTTAAAAGCATGCAAGATTTGTCCTGTAGCCAAGTGTCTTAACACATTTCCAGATTTAATCGCGTACACAACTTCTGTATTTAAAAACTATGGCTGCAGAAAAAAATCCCCAACAGAACCATTCTGGGTAGAAGCACTGGTGAAATTAATCCTGATCGATGCAGCACAACATTAATCAGGAGGTCATAACCAATTTACAGATGGTTGACAGTTTTTGCACTAATTTATCCAGAAAGGTGCTGCAGAAAAAGTTCAGTGAAAATTCCAAAACTCTAGAATGATTCTTAAGGACAGGAGGAATGGGTTTTCATGCTTCTTAAACCAATCACTGCAATCTGAAAGCTACTTAGAAAATGCTTTCTGACTTTCCTGTCTTCTATTCCTTTGGCAAAGAAAAGAAGCACCTGATCATCTTTTTTTAACTGTTATGTTTTTACAGTACAACATCTCAAATGTTTAAGGACACTTGGTCTGGAAGCAGACGCTCGTCCTAAATGGAACAATGGGGAAGAACAAGAAGGGAATGCTTCAATACACACTTCATGGCATCTCAGGCAGAAGGACATTCTGGTATGATGGCACCCCCTATCTCTATGAAACACCAGATTTGGTAGAGAAATAGACAAGGCCTGTTGCTCAGACACAGCTACCAAAAATTATCCTCTATGACACATTTGCAAACTTTGCTGGTTCTGTAACAGACCATTTACTAGGTACATTACTAGCCACAGTTCTGGATCTATATTGCTTTATTTAATTTTACATCTACCCTTTGACAATTTATAACCACCTATTTTAATTTTTTTTTGTTTTATGTTTTTGTTTACCAAGTTTATATTCTTGTTTTATGTATTTTATTACACTTATTCATTTGTACAGTACTTGGATACGGACACTTAAAACTGAAGCTGAAGTTACCTTAATGTCCTCAATAAAGGGTGCAAAGCAGCAGGTGTTTTGTCAAATCACTACTGGTGACTCAGCAATCCAGGATGCCTCATCCACAGCAGCATATGAAAAACAGACCTGTTGTGAAGACAGTGCTTGCTCTCTTCTAGACATCTTGGGTAAAGACTTATGCATACCCCTAACCTTTGGCTCCTCCAACTTTACTTTCCTGCCCTGTCTTGCTTCCTTTCTTCTGATGAGAGCAGTCCCTTTAATATCAACTTATTTTTGGCTGCTGCAGGGTTCTGGAGCCAAAGTGTGAGTAAATTTCTCAATGTGTTTTAAGTGATCCACCCCCAGGCACACTATGCATAAATGGTGGCGATCCTGAGGGGGATGTTGTGTCTGCATCTGGAGCACTTCCTGTAGTCAGCAGCCTTAATCATCCATCCACACGATTTCAATAACACTCTAGCCTCTAGAAAACCAGTAAACTGTAACCACTGTAGTCAAACAGTGCATACAGCAATAGCAATCACCAATTTGGTCAGTATTTATTTTTAATTTATCTATATTTACTGGGAAAGTCTGATTGGAATAAAACCCTTTTTCAGTGCAGGCCCGTGGAGAAAAGCTCCACATCTAACACCAGTTTTGATATACACAGAAAACATCCTTACTTTACATCATTAGGAATACAAGATACAAGTAAGAATCCGTGCATGAGAGGAAATAAATACAACAGCATACATAAACATAATTGAAAAAAGAGTATTCACATAACTTTGATAGGTATATACGGTGTTGAACATATACTAGAAATAGACACAGGCTTGTATACAGCACAGTGAGTGAGATATAAATCTGAAAAAGATACCAGAATACTGTCTACAATTTCTGGCAGTTAAAATAATGAAAAGAGGAGGCAATTTAACTACTGAAATATTAGAAAGACGGAAGGTGGCTGATAATAAAATACAGTAGGATAGGTCAGTAGTAAAGCAACTATAAAAATAGTGTTACATTTAAGATTAAGAAGGGAAGTAATTAGGAAAATAAGAATGGTTGGGGCTACCTGACTGCTATAAGGAGTAATTCATTTTGGATAGACAAGGGACAGTGAGATACTGGTTGATCTAATTAAGAGAAAAGTTGTGGAGATTGAGTACTGTCAACTAAGACACTGTGACTAACATAATTTGTGTAAACAAGTTACTTCTTGTGGTTAAGGGAGTATCTTTATGGTCTGATGCAGAAAAGGGGAAGTGGGAAAAAAGTATTTGGAGAAAAGGTAGCAGACGTAGCCAAAAAAAGTATTCTAGCTGGGAGCCGAGTAGTAACGGAGCCATTTTTTTGTTTATATTGTTTTAGTGGCAACTTGAAGGTATGTATCTTGTCTGTTTTATTTGCAGAGGGATAGAGTTCTATTTAGTGACTCTCTGGTAGTACAGAGAAACCCCAGGTGAGTTGCTTGTTTTGGACATGGAGAAGAGTGATTTACTACTTGACAACAGTAGTCTAGAACTGGAGTATGGTCAGACCACATTTTTCAATGGTGGGCATTTTTCATGAAAATGAAAAAAGTTGTGGACTGTCTTGAGTTCTGAGTATATAAGGTAGTGGGAAAGGTCTAGCCAGTGTAAATCTGTAAGGGGTATGCAGTGGTAGGCTTCTAGTGGGGTATTTGGTGCAGATTTGGCTATTTTATTGTAACATATGTCAAGTTAGTTTTAAGGCTGGTAGTAAGATTTGTAAAGATTGGGGATGCATACAGAAGGGATGAAAGTACGACAAACAGTAACAGTATAACACGAAAAAGCTAGGGGAATCAGCATAAACCTTGAGTTGCTATAAAAAAAGTGGATGGCAAAGAGCAGTCTGCTGAGACCTAATACAAGAGTGGGGAAAAAATCTGAGTTCTGACAAGAAATTTCTTAAAAATAACCATTAGTGAAGAGAAATTTGAAATTATTACTGTTTTGACAAGTCTTGAGCTGAGAGATCTGAATCTGTAGCTGCTGAGTGGACAATTACCTCTAGAAGAGAAAGGTATAAAGCTGCATTATACCATGACCCCCCATTAATATTCCAAAACATGCACGCTGATTGGCCAGCGTGCACGTTGTAAATCAACTTATACTAATGGAAAAAGGTCCGGTCGCCCGGACTTTTTCCATTAGTATAAGTCTCTTTTAAAACACTGTCTCGCTATGTTAAAAGAGTTTAACATAGCGACACAGGTTTAAAAAAAGCAACGGAGATCTCCGTTGCTTTTTTTAAAGCTGTCTCGCTATGTTAAACTCCTTTAACATAGCGACACAGTGTGTAAAAAGCAACGGAGATCTTGCTTTCTCCGTTGCTTTTTTTTTTTCAAACCTGTCTCGCTATGTTAAATGGGTTCAACATAGCGAGACAGCTTTAAAATAAGCAACGAATTCTCCGTTGCTTATTTTAAAGCTGTCTCGCTATGTTAAACCCATTTAACATAGCGAGACAGGTTTGAAAAAAAAAAAGCAACTGAGAAAGCATCTCCGTTGCTTATTTTAAAGCTGTCTCGCTATGTTAAACCCATTTAACATTGCGAAACAGTAAAAAGCAACGGAGATCTTGCTTTCTCCGTTGCTTTTGGCCACAGCTCTGATGTACTGCGTAGGCATGCGCAGTACATCAGAACTGCCGCGGATGCCAGACAGCTGCGGAAGGGCAGCAAAGAGGCATTATACAATGCCATTATTTAAGAAAAGTAATTATTTCTTTTCTTAAATAATGTCATAGATAATAATAACCCACTTCTGGGTGTGGGTAATGTGGGATTTACTCACGGTTGTCTTTGTTTGGTCCCTCGGGCTTCGCCCTCGGGACCAAACCACGCCAACCGTGGGTAAATCCCGCATTACCCACACCCAGAAGTGGGTTATTGCTATATTGTAGGAGTTAGGGGTGGAGTTTGAGTTTTGGAAAAGTGATGCCAAAGACAGTTTGGCCTGCAGCAACTGATCCTTCAGTTTGAAATGTACAAACTGGATCAGGAGACAAAATATTATGTAATAAATCCAAGGCTAAATAACAGGTATAAACAGTACAGGTGTTAGAAAGATGAACTAGAAGATTAAAAATAACAAAATGCTAACAAATTAAAACTTCCAGTAAAATCTAAAATGAAGTACAAAGTGAGAAATGAAAGATAATACAGAGAAAGGAGAGTGTAATGTTAAAAAGCTGTGAAATATTTTTCAGTGTTTAAGAGTAAAAATGGGTTTAGGGGAAAATGCTCCAGTTTTAATTTATGGAATTCTAAAATGGTAAAGGAATATACCTTTTATGACAATCTAAGCCAAGGAGGACAGTGTAGATACAATTGTAGTAATCATCTGGGAAAATATACCAAGGAAGAGGTCAAGAAGCATTACATAATAAAACATGGATCGTGGCTGTAAAAATAGAGAATATTAACATCTCCATTGTGTACTAAATAAGAAGTAAAATAAAAGAAAATCTGCATGTTTTATTATAAAAAGTATATAAATTTACTTTGTATTTTATTTATTTTGGTAAAAAGAATATATTGGGTTTTGAAGTAAATGACTGAAAAAATAAAGAAAATGGAGTGTTTCACAATGTGCTCCTGATGTAATAAAGCTTTAATTATTTGCACTCTTTCCATTTCTCATGCTGAAATATTCAGCAATAATGCAATTGCAGAGGCCAAAATGTGTTGAGATACTGAAGGACAAAAATGAAGCCATGGAGATGGACAACTGAGAAATCAAAATACTTTCTCACAAGATGCACTGCTGAAACCCTAAGTCAGCCAAATCCCCCAAGTAGACAGACCATATCAGACATTCACTAAGAAAGACTCTGCTGTTATCAGAAAAGCTTCTGAAATAATTGAGGAGGTTGTTAATTTCGGATCTATATTACATTATCGAAAAGTAATTTAATAGAATGGGATTTTACATCGAAATGCTGTTCATCGAGCTGTTTATAGTGAGATGACGTTACAGTGAAGATCTGAAAATTTGCCCTTTCCTCACTGTAGTGTGACCCTGGAGTTGGTATATATAATTAGTGGGGGTATGGGGGGAACAGCCCCCCACAAGAGCAATTTCAATAAACAGCACTTTCGATGTAAGTGCCGTTCGATTAAATTAAGTTTTGATTATGTAATATAGACCCGTTAATTCCAACCAAACAATGTCAGAACTAAGCAACTCAAAGAGGTGACAGTTGATGGAAGGCACAGGACAGCATCAAATGCAGACACGTGTAACTGCAGAAAAGCTAAACAGCTATTATTGTACATACATGTGGCCAGAAAGGAACAGAGAATGTGCGAGTGCTCCAAACACACCTTGTTAAAAAGTACTTTGTAGATGAACTTTACCATTAAAGAAAAGGTATAAAGTAAATCGGAAGGTAATCTATGGACTAGAGCATCCATGGCATAACCACACCCAGAGAGGGAAAATCAGTGAGAACTAAATGGGATACTTACTGCTGGACAGACAGGCTAAGATGCTACACACTGATTTGCCTACTAGACAAAAATTCTGGTTACTGTAAGGCTCAGAGACCATTCACTGGGCATTAAAAAGCAGTGGCAGAGGACTGTCTGCTAAGGAATTAAGGCTCCCCAGAAATGTAACTAGCACCAAAAATCAGACTTGATGGTCCAACATCAATTTTCAAAGCTTCTTAAAAAAAGAAGTGGGTAGGATTATGTTACCATTGCTTGCTGATGGATGACAGTCACGTTGTCCGAGTGGACAGCTATGACTCCGCAATGCAAGACGTCTTAAAAGTCAACAATGCCAGAAGAACAGCTCTTATATCTAAAATATTTATGTGCAGACAAAGCTCCTATGGAGACTTGGCACATGGACCATCTACTTACTGTAGCGTTCACCCCACCCCAGTGTAGGCACATCCACTGTGACTGAAGCCTGAGGAGTCTGCAACTGTAATTGCCTTCCAGACACTACAGGAGTGGGATCCAACCACTACTAAAATGTGGTCTGTATTTACTGGATATATTGATTGATAAAGGAGAAAAAGACTGAAACACAGACTACTGAATCCAGAAGGTCCAACTATGTAATCTCATGTGAATCTGGGAAGGGCGGTATTTCAAACGTTGAAGCTGCTATAAGGCTTAAAGTTTTGATCCAAGTCTTTGCTGAACAGACAGAAATGAGAGCATCAATTTCACCACTCTGTATACAGAATGTAACCTGTCCTAGAAAAGGAAGGCCACGCTATGGGTTGTATCTAGACAGCAATCACTAAAGAACAGGGTTTCAAACGGAAGAAGATATATACTGTTGTGAAGCTCACAGTGATCTACAAGGAATGAAACAATAAAAACAGAGACTTCCATTTCTAGATCATCAAAATTAAAATGCCTCCACCTAGCAAACCATATTCTATAAAATTTGCCAGTTCATTACTAATTCGGTGAAAAAAAAATGGTTCTGGCACCAATCCTAATAAAAACTTGAAAACTTTTAATAAAAATAAAACAATGATAAAATAAAACACACTGGCTCATAAACCGGATAAGTTCTTTCAGTGTAATACCTTTTTCAAATGAGGATTTCAAAAAGGTATTACACCAAAAGTGCTTATCCGGTTTATGAGCCAGTGTGTTTTTTCTCTGAATTTTGTACTTTGATGTGCTCTGCCTTTGGTGACACTACCTACTTTTTCTTTTTTTGTTAACATTACTAATTCCACGGTGGTGCAGCGGTAGCGTTGTTGCCTCACAGCAAGAGGTTCTCCCGTTTGATTCTCGGCTTGGGTTGGGAGTGCCTTCTGTGTGAAGTCTGCATGTCCTCCCAGCGGTCGAGTGGGCGTTCGAAAGACATGCGTTGAATGGGCGTGTCTTCATTGAAGGTTGGGCTGGCAACTCGCCACCATAAAAACCAACTGCCAATCATTAGCAGACCGGAGTTCCGCTATGGCTACCCCTAACCGGGAAAAGCCGAAAGACAAACAACTAATTCCTCCACTAATGAACACCACTGCCTAACTCTTGCAAAAACAGCTAAATGGCTTCCAGTACATTTGAGAGCTAGCCTCCTATTGGGAAAAGTCCTTTCTCCTGAGACATTTCCCCTATCATTCATAAACTTTTCACTAAAACTCCTACATATATTCTCAGGGGTCTCGCTCCATCTCAACCTACCCTACTAACTCCAAAAACTAAACTTCATTGCACTTATCATACGTTTTCCATTCTAGCACCTAAACTAAAGGACTCCACTCCTCTCTCAATCAGGGACTTCCAGAAGTACTCAGACCTCAGACAACAGCTCAAGGAATACAGGACCTTCCAAGATGGCTGCACACCAACTGACAGCTTAATTTTAGCTCTCCCACTGTGAAAAGAAACTCAGAAAAGAGAGCCAGTTAATTTGTCTTTCTGGGTAAATTTCAGTAACTTGCTAGTAAATGCACTGCCTGGATACCAGCAAAAAAGAAATTCAGAGAACTTGAAGGGTGAGGAGAAAACACTGGCTGGGAAAAATACTGCAGCTGTTCAGCAAAAAGACGTTCAAGCTCCAGCTTTCATAGAAAGACATGACGTCCGGTATGCTAGAGATAAAATGTGCTCAGAGCTGACTAAAGTAAATGAAACACGGAAGGAGTGTATCAATTTGAAACTGGAAAAAAATGGATAAAGCTTTAAACAGGTACTCAGATGAGCTGACAAAACATTAAAAATCAGATGTCGAAATGGAGAAAAGGATGGCTGAGTATGAGATTGTTCAAGAAAAGATATTTAAAAAAATGGTAGAACTAGAGGCCACACTGCGTAGAGAAAATCTCAAATTCTTCTGTATCAGAAAAGCTGGAGGGAATAGACTATTAATTTTATGAAAGCACAAATAAGCAACTGGGCTAATATAGGACATCAGGAGTAGTTAATTGTAAGGGTACATTGTGTATATGCTCCAAATCTGGCCAGGAAAAAGCAACCAGACCTTTAACAGTAAAAATGCAATCTTACCAGCTGAAAGAGTGTATTCTGATAAACCTGTGGCAGAAGGACAACGTACTAAAAGTGGGAGACGGTAGTGTGTTTGTGGAAAATGATTACTCACTGTACACCAGGCAGAAGAAGAGTAAATTTATACCAGCAATCAGAGAATGTCAAGAGGCAAGTGTGAGATTCAAGCTGCTGTATTCTTTATGGATTTGTTTACGAAGGTCAGATCCAGGATTGGCCTCAGGTCCCCTGTCTTTTTTGGCACTAAAAAGAACCTTGAGTAGATTCCAGATCCTGTTTGGTCTGCTGGAACCTTCTGGACGACTCTTGTTTAACAGCTTTACGATTTCTTGTGCTGCTGACTCCCTCTGACTTGGTGGAACACTGGGAAGATTTTCTTTGGAATGGGAGTTTTGAAAAAGGAAATTGGATATGAAGCTTTGCACCCAATGGTCATTTGTAATGGCTAGCCAGGCACTTAGGTGCAAGGATACGCATCTCCCAATTGCCTCCGGAAAGGGACAGTCAGGCAACTGTTCAGGAGCGCTGAAAGGATCTGTCCAAGAAGGAATCTCGAGATCCTTGGTTCTGTGGCCCTCCTCTGCCACGTGAGCAGTGTCCACCATAATGGTTATTTCCCCCTCTGCCTCTAGGGGAAAACTCTCCCTTTGAATCATGGAAAGGCCCTGGCCCTTGTGATTTCTTGAACCACAATTTCTTAACACCACATTGGTTCTGGGAAATGGTCTTTGTGGAGTAGAGAACAGGATTGCAAGGGCAGACAAGGTTTTCTCATCTTTTGCACATCAGGAGAGAGTATTTTTCAAAGCTGGTCCAAACGGTGATGATCCAAAGGCAGCATTGATGAATGACACCTAGAATGGTTCCACAAAATCACAAAGTCACATCCAGGCATGTCTCCTTATGGCAATGCCTGAACCGGCAGCCCCTGAAGAACCTTCAGCAGCATGTGATATTAACTTCATGGACACGTTCAAGCTGGAGTGTAGGGTTCTGTGCCTCTTGAGACATGGGCCTCTCTCTGCAACCTGGTAAAAAGTGAGCCAAGTAATTTAGCGATCATAGTGTGAAGGTTGCTGATGCATACACCCGCTTCCAAATCTGTCCAAAGCCCTAAACTCCATGTTAGGGAGAAGGATAATGGAGCTCTGTTTGGCTAGCACCTTCTTTGTGGCTGCCTCAATAACCACGGCATCTACAGGGATACCTTTTGTCAAGTGTGGCTTATCTAAAGGAGCTTTGAGGATTTTGTCAGCCCTTTTTGGTATGGGGTCCACAGTGTCTGGCTCCTTCCAAGCCCTACAGGAAACAAGGTCTATAAGGTCATCCGCAGGTGGAGGTCACCCAAGATGTAGATGGGCCAGATCTAAAGGCTTCCCGGAACACAGACTCCTCCAAGAAAGGGCTTTTGGTAGACCAACCATCTCTTTGGCGTAGGATTTCAAGGAAGTCTCCGTCCGAAGAAAACATCATTAGGTGGAGTTCTTGGGGACCCTTCCCCTTCACCAAAGTCTGTGTCTTCTGTCAAAAATTCCTAAGGGGAATTTAGGTGCCTCCTTTTACACAATTTCTTTCAATGGACCTCCTCTGCGGGATGTTCTGGGGCGGTGTCAGACCACAAGGGCCTTTTTAAGCCTAGTCAAACATCCCAAATCTCTGACAAGTTCTGATACCATGGATAAGTGTAAGCAGGTGGGGGAAGGAGCAGTCAAAATCCCCATCTGCATCCTGAGGAATCTCCTCATCATCCTGTCCACCTCCACTTCAGAAAGACTCTGGGAAGATCTAACGGAGGATGAAGTGGAGTGAGGTTTTGAAGGTTTCTTTGGGGTCCCCTGAAGAAAAGGAGACCTTAAAGTTGGAGACATGACTTCCAGGGAGGAATTAGGAGTTCGGTGTTGTGGAACAGTCAAAGTCTGTACCAGATCTGAAGGCTTCGGATCTGACAATTTCAATGTTTTGGGAGGTGGCTCAGTTGTAGCCCTTTTCAGATACTGGGCAAGAGAACTTTTCTGTGCTCCCTGGGCTCCTTTTGCTTTTTAGCTGGGGTTTGAGCCCCTGATTCCTTTGAAGATCCAGTGATGAAGGAAGAAGTACTCTGAGGAAGAAGGCCCTTCAATATTAACTTGTTGTGATAGTAACTAATAATTCGAGCACTGAAACCCGCACAGATGTCAAAATGTATGTCTAACAGACTGGGGCCTAGAAAGTACACTTACTCCCTATGGACATCAGACTGTGGAATCTTGTACCCACAGGAAGTGCATTTTTTTAAATCCAGCTGGCTTATCAGAATTATCAGTTGTTGTACTACCATAAGCAATACTACAGGTATTTTTTTTTTTTTTTTTTTTAAGAGAAGAGGAAAAGGAGAGAAGAAAAAGAAAACTACCAGCAATAGTAGAGGAGACTTATACCAGCTAGTATACACAAAGTTTTTTTAGAGAATGCAGAAACCCAAAAATTAAAAACAAAAACTGTTTAGAGTGTAAGGAAGGGTGATAGAATAATACCAAGAAAAAAAAAATTGCAAATTTAAACTGTAAATTCACTTACGACCCACAAGGAGCTAAGAGAGAAGGAAATCCTGACTTGCTTGAAGCGTGGCAAGGGAGACCTGACGTAATCTGGAGGACAGGGCCATTATGGGTAAAGGAAGCCATTCTTATTTTGATTTTGATGTATGCTTCAGGTCATTGTCGTGTTGAAAGGTTAAATTCCTCTTCATCTTCAGCTTTCTAGCAGACGCCTGAAGGTTTTGGGCAAAAACTGACTGTTATTTGGAACTGTTCATAATTCCCTCCACCTTGACTAAAACCCCAGTTCCAGCTGAAGAAAAGCAATCCAAAAGCATTATTTTGCCACCACCATGCTTCACTGTGGGGATGGTATTCTTTTGGTGATGCGAAATGTTGTTTTTGCACCAAATGTACCTTTTGGAATTGTGGCCAAAAGGTTCATCCTTGGTCTCATCAGACCATATCACATTTTCCCACATGCTTTTGGGAGATTTGATATATTGTTTTGCAAATTTTAGCTGAGCCTGGATGTTTTTCTGTGTAAGAAAAGGCTTCCGTCTTGCAATCCTACCCCATAGTCCAGACATATGGAGAATATGGGAGATTGTTGTCACATGTAGTACACAACCAGTACTTGCCAGAAATTCCTGCTCCTCCTTCAGAGTTACTGTAGGTCTCTTGGCAGCCTCCCTGACCAGCTTTCGTCTTGTCTTTTCATCAGTTTTGGTGGGACACTCCAGTTTTTTGCAACATCACTGTTGTCCTATATTTTCTCCACTTTTTGATAACTGTCTTCACTGTGCTCCATGGTATATCCAATGCTGTGCAAATTTGTTTGTACCCTTCTCCTGACTGATACCTTTCAACAATGAGATCCCTTTGATGCTTTGTAAGCTCTCTACGAACCATGGCTTTTGGTGTAGCAGGCAACTGAGTAAATGTCAGGAAAATCCTACTATGAGAGCTGAACTTTATTTGGGGTAAATCAGAGTCTCTTTAATTGATGGTAGGTGTGTACCCAAGAAGACTGAATGTTGTAATTAAATCAAAAGGTGCTTCAACAAAATATTAGTTTAAGGGTGTGCACACTTATGCAACTAGCTTAGTGTACGTTTTTTATTTTCTACATTTTTCCCCTAACAGATTTTTTTTTTTCATTTGAATTGTACAGGTTGTAGGTCACATTAAAGGTGGGAAAAGTTTTGAAATGATTTATTGTGGTCGCATTTTTTTATATCACAAAATCTGGCATTTTAACAGGGGTGTGTACACTTTTTATATCCACTATATGTGATGTTGACAACATGAGGCACAGAGAGGCATTTTTACTTACTTGTGTAGCCCATGAGTGGTGGTGAGGGCAGAAATAATAACAGTTATGGCTACAGTTTCTATGATTATGGAAAGTGAAGCTCCTCTGACAAAATTCAAAGAAGCTTTGCTGGGACATCAAGATTTATTTCTCTTATACTAGACAGGTGGGTAGTACTATTTAGAACAAGACAGAAAATGTTGTTATGTAAGTGGTTTTCATGGTAAATTGTTATAGTATGTGAAATGAATGGGATTACTTAAAGATGGGGAATTAACAGCTAAAAGGCTGCAATTGGGTGAGGCAGGTCACGAGGTCAGGTGTTGGGAGAAGCAAGTAACTTATACTGGGGATGACAGGAATGGCAGTGGGTGGCTCCAATGTGGACACAAGTTCTATTAGTGTAGAGAACGGTATCATTATACTTCAAAATTACTACTATATACAGTTTAAGATTTAACTCCTCTCTATATTCAGTAAACAGCCCAAGTGCAGCGCTATACAGGCTGAGATAAAAAAAACAACATTACAAAGGCAGGACAGATCGGATGGGACTTGTTGTCACCACAGAAGGGCGGTCCAACTATGCAAAAATTACAGCAAGTACAACCAAAATCAAGGACGTACAAAGTAATAAATGAAGCAACGGTTTATGTTATGATCCATTTACCTGGTTATTTATATTAAAATAAATACTCTACTGCGGTAGCGTTGTCGCCTCACAGTGAGACGTTGTCCTGTTCGATTCTCAGCTAGAGCGTCTTCTGTGTGGAGACATGTGTGAATGGGCGTACCTTCGTTAAAAGTTGTGCGTCAGGGCCGGCAACTCGGCACATAAAAATCTACTGCCAATCATTAGTGGACCGGAGTTCCGCTGTGGCGACCCCTAACCCCTAAAAGCCGAAACACACAACAACTCTCCTTGAAAGCAGTACACTAAAGGACCTTTGCATAATCACAACACTAAAAGAGCTAAGAAACACTGCAATACAGATGTTATGACCTTTTACTGGAACAATCAAAATTTTAGCTACACTAGTTACCAGACTAACAGAAGCCCTTTTACAAGGAGTTATTAAAGCTACTACTGTTACATGCCGGCTTTAATTCTCATTTGTGTCTAGAAACAGAGAAGAGAATACAATACTTCACTCCCATTGTCTGCAAGACACAAAAATATGAATGCATAAATACAAAAATCTGAATGTGAAAAAAACTCCCTTACGTTCAAAGCTCAATCATATAAACCTCAGAAACAGAAGTAATATTTTGAGCGTATGTCGTACCTCTCAACCTCTTAGCACAAGAAATCTGGATAAAGTCTAAAATAATGCAGGGACAAAGGCCCAAAAAATAGGGACAGAGTTTAAATATTGCTCTTATAAACTCAGAAAATTGACAGAATAACAGGATTAATTTTAGTATGCATTTTTCTAAACGATATGAAGTCTAAAACTCAAATGTATGTCATTTTTAGTGAATTCAATCTTCACTGATTTGCCAGAAAACCTCAAATTTTATAAGGAACAGACTAAAAACAGGAGGTAAAAATCTGGACATTCTGTGAAAATCTGGACAGTTGAGAGGTATGGTGTGTGTGTGTCTGTGTGTAAACTTGACAACTTGAAATAATGGTTTATCACCTGTCATAAAAGTGGAGGTGCTCTCATGATACATTACCATCTATGCTCATTAGAGAGACACAATACATGTACAAATCATCTGTTCTTAACACTTAATGACAGCATAAATTGCAACAAATAGAAACGTGCTGGAAGATTAATTAAATACAGAAAAGGAAAGCAAAATATAATTTCCTTTACCCACTCCTTTCACTGACCAGAGATAACAACAAACGTGTTTACTCTCTCTTCCTAGACCTTTCAAAAGCTTTTGGCACTCTCTCTCATCCTATGCTCCTCTCCAAACTCTCAGACCTCAACCTGTCTACCATAACCCTTTCCTGGTTTTCTAGCTACCTCTCCAACAAACAACAATCTGTTTAACGGCTCTCCCCGCTATTCCCCTTCCTCCCATAAAGATAGGGGTTCCGCAAGGCTCTATTCTTGGTCCCTTACTGTTCAACATCTTCACTATTCAACTCTTTATGTCCTGTCCACAATCTACCCTCATTCAATATGTGGACGACTCCACTATCATCTCTACCTCTGATACCCTCTCTGCCCTGCACATCCTTAACCAAAACTCCTTCCACTCTATTGAAAAATGGCTCAGTAATTACTAACTAATTCTCAATCCCAAAAAGACCAAACTCCAAAAATCATTCACCGACCTCAAACCCACCTTCTCCATAGCATCACTTAACACTGTCATCAACGTTGAAACCCACACTAAGCTTCTAGGAGCCATTACAGATGATCAACTCATATTCGATCTACATGTCCACCATTGTATTCAGAAAACACAACAAAAACCTGGTTTACTCTACAGAAACAAAAACTACTTACAAAGTACTCTTGCATCTCTCTTGCCTATGCCTACCTTCTACCCAGCCTCCTCTATAGCTCACAAATCTTAACCAACTTACAGACAGGTCTACTAGCTAAACTCAAAGCCACCTACATAGTAGCCAGGTATCAGCAAACCAGACCTCTTTCTCTCATCACTGAATTCTCTCAAAGCTTTAAATTGGTTAGAGTTCCCGCATCAACTTCAATCCTCTCAACTACTTATCATTCAAACCATCCTTTATAAGCCCTCCTCCTGCCCTGACATCTCCTTGCTCAACTCTCCTCATACTCTGGCTAGAAACATCAGGAGCTCTGACCAACTACACAAACATATACAAATCTAAAAGATCAATAGGCCAAAACGTATATAGCTGCACTCCTGAACTTGTTTGGAACAAACTTCCCTTGACCATCCGTAAAATACCCCACACACAAGAATTCAAAAAAGTGCACCTTCTTAACTCCTGGATATGTCATTGTAAAAATCCTCCTTGAAATTCCTCCCTTAAAAACACCTCTGTTTCCCACTCTCTCCAACCTCTCTTACTTCTGCCTCTTCACTACCCCTCTCACTTTCACCCACAAATTGCTCTACTTCTCACCTCCTCACACATTTTCTTCTTCCTCCTGCTCTCCCTACCTCTATCCGTAAACTCCCTCTCACTGAACTTCATATCCCTCCCAGTGAACTTTCCCAGACTATGAATTCCATATCTCAACCATCACTTCCTTGATTATATATATTGTATCCTGTAAACAGTTTGCCAACTGCTCTCAATAGCTTCTGTATATTGATAACTAACAGCATTAGCTTTATTACTCACTTGTTAAACTAGAGTACTCCTTACTATATTTTCTCTGTAATGTAATCATTAATTGTTACTTCTGTAAATGTATGTACTCTTGTGGAGCTTTGGGCTCTGGCTCAGTCGGACATTCCAGTTCAATAAATAAAGAAATACATACATAAATAAACAGTCTGTCTTAATGTAACATACATGCAAGAGATTGTAGTTCAAAATAACACACACACATATATATATATATATATATATATATATATATATATATATATATATTATATTATATATATCTATTAAAAGAAAACAAGACATCTTAATTTATTAGTATTAAATTGACATAAAATACATGTGTGGTAGATGGTTTAGTTAAAAATACACATAATAAATGCCAATAATGTTAAGAACATAGTGTGGCGTTATGAAATAAATCAGAACTGCCAGGAAAATAAGGTGCTGCTTTAGAATCTATGATGCCTATAAACTGGTAATATAGACATGTGTCAACAAAACATGTCATAAAACAATAAAAGAGACATTATATGCCTGGCTAGTATGCCACACACAGCTGTGGTTAGCTAAGAGAAAGGAGTAAAGGACGGTAAACAGTCCGTTTAGCTGTTTTGGAAATAGAATATGTATTAGCTGACAGTTTGAAGTTCAGCACCACCAAGCACATGGTTTTGTGTTGCACTGACTACAAGAATCTGCATGACTTGTTAGTCCATCGTTATTATTATTCAGAGTACAATCTTAACCTTATATGACTTCTCTGCATGAATAAAATAAAGGTTTCCATATTACTCAACCATATATGTGAATGCTCTTTTGTTAAAATGTTTTTTTTTTTTTTAAACAAGGGACATAAAATTAAACCTTTACAATTCCTGCCAAACATTGGAATCTTAGAAATCCCAATGTCATGCATTAAAAGAACCAGAAGGATGTGCTTACATAGTTAAGCATCAGCTATGGTTAATTGTAATGTGCAAAGAACTGTAAAGCAATTGGTTAATTTAAATGAACGGTCTATTCTCTCCTACAGTTTAAAATCAACTGCACATCATTAAAAAAAAAAAAAAAAAAACAACTTTCCATATGATCTTTAATGGATGGTGCCCAAAAGCCATATAGATATATATATATATATATATATATATATATATATATATATATATATATATATATATATATATATATATATTTAAATCACATTATTTAAAAAATTCTTTGAAACTATATTCAAGGGCACATTAAAACTTTCTAGTGTTGCAAAGAAAGTACAGTTGTGTAAAATATTACCATAACACTAGATGTCCTTCTCTTCACTGTTGCAGTATTCTTCACCTTAGGGATCTCCTGCAAAGGATAGCTCAGCATCTGACCAGTATACTAAAGCCTTTATATCTTTTATGCGTCATATGTGACACATATCCTCCAGCAACAGGATGTAGGGCACAAAGGTGATGTACGGATGAAGATATCCAAAACTGAACTGCTCCAGTAGAGAACAGTCACCATAGGACAAAGGAGGCTATGCACATCCAGAAGAAAATGCAGATGGAAAAGGGCGACCCTCAGTCAGGAGGGTAACCATATCAAAGCCCAAAAGAAAAAGGGGGGGGCAGTGGAGGGAGGGACCAAATAA
Source organism: Protopterus annectens (assembly GCF_019279795.1). Lineage (NCBI taxonomy): Eukaryota > Metazoa > Chordata > Ceratodontiformes > Protopteridae > Protopterus > Protopterus annectens. Next base: position 405,519,785 of record NC_056741.1, read on the forward strand.
TGCAAGAGTGAAGAGAATGACCTCTACTGTTACGGTAAGGTTTTACACAACGGTACTATATCTTAAATTACTGTTGCAGTATTCGTCATCATAGGGAGAGTACAAAAGCTCAGCAAAAGGAGTGGGAGATGGACGGCTAGGACAAGCCATTAACAAACCCATGCAGCACCTTTAACAAACTGTTTAACCTCAAAATAAGAATTCAATGGGGGGATGCAAGGGTAGACAGGCAGAAATAGCTGACAAATGTGTGTTTACAGAAGAATATGTCAAGCCAGACTGAAGCAACTCCCACAAATAAAGAACCTGAAGGACCCCCCCACTGAAAAAGAATCCTCGCTATGAGCATGGGATCGGACAGAAAATCTTTTCCATTTGGACATATAAGACTTTCTGGTTGCAGGTTTTCTTATCTCCTGTAAAACCCTCAGCACTCCCTCAGAAAAAAAAGGATCAAAACCCCATTACCCACAGTGTCAGCTGAAGAGTGAACAAGTGAGGATGGATGAATGACCCCTTGTCCTGTGTGAGGATGTCCAACTGTTGAGGTAACATGTGGTGATTGCCCCTGGCTAGATGCATTAAAAGGGGGAACACTTGCTGTCTTGGCCAAAAGGAATTCACTAGCAAGATTTTTGGGGAGTCCAGCTGAATTTTCTGCAGAACTCTTGGAAGTACAGGAAGGGTAGGGAAGGCACAGAGAAATCTCCTTCCAAGGAAAAGAAAAGGGTGTCAGTCTTCCATATCAGATGGCATGGCATTCTGGAACATAAAGAAGCTGTCTGTCCACAGGGGATGCAAAAAGAACTACCTAAGGAATACCCCACCAATGGACTACGTCCAGAAACATGTCTCAGTGACGCATCCATTTGTGAATCTAGGTTTTGTTTTGGACCTGTTCAAGAAGTCTGCCACTAGAATGTTGTTCTGAAGGAATATACACTTCCTGAAGAGTTAGCTAATAACGGACAGCCATATCCCAAGCCTGAAGAGCCAGCCTGCAAAGTAGGTAAGACTTTGCGCCCTCTGCTTGCTGACATACCGCATCACTGTGGTGTTGTCTGTGTAAACTTTCAGGGGGCCTGGAAAGAACATGAAGTGAAAAGCCTGAAGGGCCAGAATCAGAGCTCTCATCTCTTCAATGTCAACATGGTCCAACTTCTGATGGGAGTGTGTGTATGGGGGGGGGGCGCAGAAACCCTGAGCTTTCAGGTGACCACAGGAAGCCCCCCCCCACCCATGTCTGAAGTATCGGCGAACAGTTCTTGAGAATGAACCAGAGGCTGAAAGGGCAGGCCTGGGCTGAGGATATGTTGCTAAATCTACCACTCAAATTTCCGCTTGAGGCAAGGAAGGAGTGGCACTCTGAAATCCAGAGGGTGGCAATAATGAAGCCAAACTGACTTGAGGTACCATTGAAGCTTCTGCATATACAGACTGGCAAGAAGGAGCATTAGAAGAGACCATAAATCCTAGAGTCCAAGAAACTCTCTGGCTGGAATGGCAGGCGGAGGACGAAGAGACTGAAAGAAAGCTGTCAAGGACAAAACCTTTGGAAATGAAAAAGCGGCAAACATTGACACTGCCTGAACCCTGCAGCCCAGTTATATGTGATCCGAAGAGATAGTCAGGACAGACTTTTGTAAGTATATAGTGAATCCCACACTTTAAAGGAGAAATATGGTGAAATCAACAGCCTGTAACAATCAACTGGGAGAGGGTGTCTGAATCAACAAATCATCTAAATAAGAAAAATCTGAATGCTTTGTAGCCTGCAAAAGGCAATTACAGGAGCTAGACATTTTGTGAATACCTTTGAGGCATTTGAGAGGCCAAAGGGAAAAGCAGACAACTGAAAATGAGAGGAAGAAACAGAGAAACATAAAACATTCCTGAAAAGAGGATAAAAAGGAATATGAAGATAAGCATCCTTCAGATCCAAGAACACAGAAAAGCCAGGGGCAGCAACAGAGGAAAGGGTTTGAAGAGGAAGCATTAAAAAAGGAGGAACCTTAGGAAAGGTGTTGAGCAAAGAGAGATCCAGAATAGGCCTCCAAGTGCCCTCCATTCAAGGAACCAGGACCATTTTGGAGTAAAATCCCTTTCCTTCTTGGGAAGGAGGAACAGGGTGAATACTTCCCTGGTCCACAAGGGACCTACGAACCTCTGGGAAAAGAGGAAGCTGCTCTAGAGGAGGTTGAGGAATCCCTGAAAAAGGAGGGAGAGACTTCCACACCATGACGTTGCCCTGATGGAGGATGGACAGAACCCAGGAATCTGAGGTGATGAGTTGCTGTAGTTTGGAAGCCCGAGGGATGGGAGAGGGGGCAAAATTTCAGAGAAGCAGGTTTACCAGAAAAAGCCGGCTTCTGCGCCACAGCAGCCTGGGAAGACTTTGCAGGAGGAGCTTGCCTTCTACCCTTCCTACATTTAGTGGTCTGATGAGGCTGCCTGCAAACAAAAGTAGACTTGGTAAGACAGTTCCTCTGGAACTTTGGGATACGGGACACAAAAATAGGTTTAAGGTTCCGCAAAGCTTTATCTTTTTCTTGAAGAGACAAACCTACCGGCAGCAGCAGTAGTTCTAAAGAGATTATTATTATGCAAACCTGCATCCAGCAATTTGGCCGTAATGTCTTTAGGTAATGACTGTGGACAAAGCCAAGAGTAATGTCTCATGTCAGAACCAAAGGCAACAGCTCTGGAAGGGGCATCAGCAGCGTCATAGCTACACTTGATTTTGTGGCAAGCCACCTGAGAGATAAAACTCAAAACAGAAAAATCAGAAGACTTTCCTTCAGAATCAGGAAGGTCAGAAATAACCTATCAAGCCTGGCCAATTAAGGTCACGTCTGTCTGGTAACTGATGGCCCTAAAGTCCAAAATCAGACGTAGTATAGAACTTCTTACCAATCCTTTCCATTGCCCTACTATGCTCATCCAAAGGCAAAGGCTTGGAAAAGGGCAAAAGCTTATAAGACTTGTCACAGGAGACTGACACCATAGCAGGGTCAGCCGAAGGACACTTAAATTGGAGTCAACAATCCTCGGGAACCTTATAGAACCTATCAGGTTTTTTTTACAGCATGGGGCCGAGAATCAGGGGTCTTACAGGCAGCTATAAAGATGTCTAACAAAGCAGCCAACACAGAAGGTACTGCAGAAGATTTAACAGTGTCCACCTGAAACAAATCATACTTTTTCTGGATATCAGACACCTGAAAAGAATCCCACTTAAAATATTACATCATTCTGATAACTGTCTCCAAAGCACAACTCTTCCAAGACATCAGACTCTGAATCCTCATCCAAGGAATCAGATTCCCTAGGTCTTTTGGAAGAGGTCCCAATGGGGAGTAGGGATAGAAACCCTCTAGAGAGGTTTCGGGGCCATTAACTCTTGTCATTCCTTTTGAGGGTCCTTAGGACGTAGAGAACATTTAGTTCTTATGTTTATGTTTTTTGTTTTTTTTTTGGTAATGACATCAGCCCTAACAAACAATGGAGGTTCTGAACCCTGACAGGAATTGAGTAAGAGTACCTGGAACCTCTCCCCTGGCCAGAATCTGCGGAATCCCTCTACGGCCCTCCAAGATAATAAACAGTAGTTCCCCTTTGACATCCACTGCAGATGCCAGCAGAGCCTCAGAGGACGTGTGAAGGGAAGGATTCATGCCATCCTCCAATTGGCCTGTGGCAGAGGAATCCAAAGTCGACACCAGATGGCCTACAGAACTATCATCCGCTACTAGAGAGATGCCTGGTGGAAGATGGACAGCCAAAGAATCTGGCTGAGATTTCTTGGCTTTCTTCTTACTTAATGGAAGTATCTCAGGGTTAATTGATTCTGGCATGCTATCCTGGGCTAACTGTTTAAGCCTCTGGTTCTCTAGATAGATGGCCAGGGAAGACAGACAGTTTCTAAGAGTCTCAGGCAGAAACACCTTACAAATACTACAGGGGGTATGGTCGTGGGAAGCACCCAAACAAGAAAGACACTGTTCGTGATTATCCATATAGGTTCATAGGTAGGTACTAGGCTATCAGCCTGAGGGCCTACGTAAGCTTAGCCAACAAGGTTCCCTGGCTTACGCCACCCAAGAAAGTTATTTTCCTGTGCCACTGTCGAGAAGAGACACAAAAGTGATCCCCGGGTTGTATTTCTTATTTCCCATCCACTCAAGATTTTTCTTGAAGAGTGCTAATGAAGAACTTTGTTTGACATAGATGGGTAGCCCTTTCCAGAGTATGGGAAGTCTCTGGGACAGGAATCTATCCCTCCAGCGTGTCCTGTTTATTATGATGACAAGGTTTAGGTCCCTAGAGCGTGTAGCTCGGAGGAAATGGGATTTCTTTAGGTGTAGCATGTCCCAACAGCTCTGGGTTTGACACAGCTTTATATGTTAGACAGAGATCACCTCAGAGTAGGCGATATGCTACGGAGTAAAGCTGGAGTTTTTTGAGATGGTTAGTGTAGGGCATCTGTTTGAGGCCAGTAATCCTCTTTGTGAGGTACTTCTGTGACCTTTCCAGCTGCTGCAGATGTCTTGTGAGGTACATTCTAAAAGGGGCACTGTACTCTATAATGGGTCTATCAGTGTCGAGTAGAGGGGAACAATGACCTCTTTTTTTCTGAATGAGAACCCTTTTATGATGAGGTGTGCCACGTAGAACGACTTCCTGACTACTGTGGTGATGTGACTATCAAAGGAGAAACTACTGTCCACCTGGGTCCCCAAGGTCTCTTATCACACATTCGGTGTTTTAAGTAGACTGCTATCTATGTAGTAGTTCATGGGTACAGAGTTTTTACCAAAGGGGATGACAGTACACTTTTTGGCATTGAGCTTGAGGCCATGGCTCTGACACCAGGCATCTGTCTCAGCGAGGCCCTTCTGTAGGATTTCCACATCATTTGGGGACTCGACTATAGCTCCTAGTTTGCAGTCAGTCATCTGGTAACTTCGTTAGCCAGAGGCCTTTTGTGTTAGCCTGTACTTCAGAGAAGTAGATACCAAACAGGAGTGGTCCCAGGACTGAACCCTGTGGTACTCCACTTGTCACTGGTTTGAGGTCAGATTTGGAGTGTGCAACTTTTACAGTGTGGGTTCTGTCAGTGAGCCAGTTGGCAACTCATCTTGTGACGTAGGGATTTATATCTAGTTTAGTGAATTTAGCTATAACTCCAGAATGGGAGATGGTGCTGAAAGCCTTGGCGAGGTTATGGGGAACAAGCTTCCCAAACTGACACTTTCCCTTCTTGGATTACATGAACTCCAAGTAATCAAAAGAAAACAAGACCAAATGTAAAAAGAAAAAAGGACCCCAATGGGTCACTGATCTAACAGCTAGGTATTCATCACAGCAAAGGGCATTCAGACAGATGAACGATAATGGTGTTTGGAGTGCTGCAGGAATTTCTGGCAAGTACTGGTTGTGTACTACGTGACAACAATCTCCCGTATTCTCCATATGTCTGGACTATGGGATAGGGTTGCAAGACGGAAGCCTTTTCCTACACAGAAAAACATCCAGGCCCAGCTAAAATTTGCAAAACAATACATCAAGTCTCCCAAAGGCATGTGGGAAAATGTGTTATGGTCTGATGAGACCAATGTTGAACTTTCTGGCCACAATTCCAAAAGGTACATGTGGCGCAAAAACACTTTGCATCACCAAAAGAGCACCATCCCCATGGTGAAGCATGGTTGTGGCAGTGTCATGCTTTGGGGTTGCTTTTCTTTAGCTGGAACTGGGGCTTTAGTCAAGGTGGAGGGAATTATGAACAGTTCCAAATACCAGTCACTTTTGGCCCAAAACCTTCAGGCATCTGCTAGAAAGCTGAAGATGAAGAGGAATTTCACCTTTCTACACAACAATGACCCCAAGCATACATCCAAATCAACAAATGAATGGCTTCACCAGAAGAAAATTAAAGTTTTGGAATGTCCCAGCCAGAGCGCAGACCTAATAGGACATGCTGGAGGGACAGATTCATAACCCAGAGGCTCCCTTCACTCTGGAATAAAATCCCAGTCCAGGTTAGGCAGAGTCCCACATTGACTCTCTTCAAGAGGAATCTTGATGAGTGGATGGGAGATCATAGGTTTACCCCGGCTATCACTTGTGTCACTGTTAGACCGAGGCACAGTATACTAACCTCAAAAAAAGGCATAGCAAAATTAATTTAAAATGGGTGGCGAAAGCCAAACACACTCTGGCTAGGCTTATAAATGCCCTAGGGCAGATAGCCTAGTATGAACCTATGAACCTATGAACCTATGTGGGGTGACCTGAAGAGGGCTGTGCACAAGAGATGCCCTCGCACAGATTTGGAGCACTTTTACACGGAAGAGTTGGCAAATATTGCCAAGTCAAGGTGTGGCATGCTGACAGACTCCTACCCAAGAAGACTGAATGCTGTAATTAAATCAAAAGGTGCTTCAACAAAGTATTAGTTGAAGGGTGTGCATACTTATGCAACCAGCTTATTGTATGTTTTTTATTTTTTATATTTTTTCCCCTAATAGATTTGTTTGTTTTCCCATTGAATTGTATAGGTTATAAGTCACATTAAAGGTGGGAAGTCTTGAAAGTATTTATTGTGGTCTCATTTTTTATATCACAAAAACCTGGCATTTTAACAGGAGTGTGTACACTTTTTATAACCACTGTAGTCTGACAGAAAGACACCCCCCCCCCCATGCGGAGAATCAAAAACTGAACTCTGCTCTGAGTCTGAATCAGAAATCTGAAGAGAAAACCCTGTACCCTCCTGTCCAGATTCAGAATCTTGGACCTCTTTAAGAAAATAAGTATTTATCTTTCTTTTATTATAAACTACCTTAAAAAGCATCAGTAGTCTGAATTGAACCCTGAGCTAGGCTCAGAAAGTTACTCCTGTCCAAGGAAATTTGAGGAGTAGATACGCATTTAGTTTTCAATTTCTTTTTGACAAGAAAAATGGGGCCAACTGTGATATTAAAGGTAGCAGCAGCAGTTTCCCCACAGATGGGCACAAAATTCAGATAAAACAGTGAAGCATTCCCTATTCTCTCTTCCAGGGATGGCAAGAGTGTCTCTCCCTGCCAACTGAGGGGACCCCAACAGCTGCACAGGACGTGGCCAACACCCAGTCCATAGTGGTTGTAGGTGCTATCCTGGATAAAAGATGACAGGTCTGAGGTACAACAAATGGCCACAGCAGAGTCACCCACCTGTGGCAGAGGGAAATTAATAACCTGCTGTGGTGCAAAGGCTGTTTACTTAATTTTTCTTTTTGCAGCTGGAAGAAGGACCGACCATGAGACCAACAGATGGTTACATGCTGTAACCGAAAAGGATGTCTCTTTCCTGAAAAACAATCAAGAGTTGGTAAAACATTTTTAAAGTCTTTAAAAGTTTTTTCCACAAAAAACATAGCAAAAATGACTTTAAAACACTATGCCAACCCCAAAAAAGCAAAATGAACTCCGCTTCTCCACAGAAGGAATGTTTTTTTTTTTTTTTTAAATACTTTAAACAATTGTTAAACTGACAAGGTATAAAAAGAGCACTGTGTTTTAAAAGGCCTATACAGTCTTGTGACAGTCCATTAAAAACAAACTCCTAGTTTTAAAATTACTTTCCATAACAGGAAAGTGTTGTCAAGAAACATTTTTTTTTTTAAATAGGAAGGTTTTTTTTCCCCAAAGGGAACTTGTGTCCAGCAAAGGAACAGCACAAGCCGACCATCGCTCCTCAGAACAGTGTACTCCTCAGCGACAGGAAAGCTCTGAAGGGTTTGGTGCCCAAACCTATCATTCTGGTCAGCTCAGGTTGAGGAGAAGTTTAACAGTTTTCATGGGAAGAATGTGCCCTGAAGCTTTAGACTCTGGGCAGCTGTTATATCCTTGCAGGATATAACCCATACGGCTTTATTCTATTGCAACAGTGATCAATACGAAGAACATTTCCAGTTTACCATGCAGGAGACTCAATGCTAAGCTTCAAACTTAGTGGGAAAAAATGAAAATTAAACCATTAAACCAAACAATATAAATGAAAAAAAAAAAAAAGGCATTTAAATGAGTTTGACTTTCAGGGAAGGGCATGCAGTAAGAAAAGAATATATATATACTCTACCCCATCGCTGGCCTCTGTAGAACTCCCACGATCCTATGAATTCTGTCCATTGCAACGCTCTGCTGGAAGCTACTGAGACCTTGAAAACAAATAAGTGCACTGCTGAATGAACAAAAGTCACCAAGGAATCCCACTCCCAGCATCACAAGAACAAGATCATTACATCAACACATAAATAAGCAATTCTCTCAACAAAAAAGAAGGCGATAAAGTGTGTTGTAGCAATACTCATGTCTCATGAGAACAACTTCATATCAGGATCTTCTGCTGGCCAAGATGATGTGCTTACTAAAAATTCCACCTGAACCAAGATGGTGTGCCGACTAAAAAGAACATCCATCATGCAACTTCAAACTCAAACTATAAAGGCATGATACCCCCCTCCTCAACACACACATAAAAAATAAAACTAGTTAAGTAGAAAAGAACATGGAAACCCAACGGCTGAAGTTGCTACCACTGGCAGCAGTTCCACCCTGGTAAAGGATGAGTCCCTCAACTTTGTTCCTGCCAACAAACCACAGAAGTAGTTTTCAACTACCTTTAAAGTGGGGGGGGTGTGTGAAATACTGCAGAAAAAGCTAAACTTGCACAACAGTTATGAGGATAGTGAAAAAGTGCATGCTCACTACTTTTGGGGAGTGCATCACAAGAATGAATACGGTGCTACTCACAAGCCCAGGTAGCAATGCTAGTCATGCCTCAGCAGTAGGCAAGATCTGCAGGGTGGTGATGACCATGGGGCATGCAAAACATAAGGATTCTGAAAAATGTCCCTGCTAGTAAAATGTATGCTTGTACCATAGACAACTAACAATGACTACATAATAAATCAAACAACATTAATTGTAATAATGACATAATGCTACCACTAGTGGTCCGCACAAACAAAAAGCTTTTAAAACATAAAGCTTAATGCAGCTTTTTAACCTGAATGCAACATTTGAACTTTTTAAAAAAGCTACACAATGCAGCCTAACAAACTATTTTTGCACAGTTCACTATTACATTTGAAATAATTAATTCAAGTATGGCAAAAAATGCATTGAGTTTGGGAGGGATGACACTGGAAATTAGAGGAAGTTTACCTTTCTCGTATCGCCCCGTCTTCAGTCCATTGAGAAGCCCCATCAGAGGTCTGATAAAGACCCGAAGCTCTTTGCACTGCAAGAGGGAAACAAAAAGAATCTTTTTTTTTCCCTTCAATTTTTTTTCTGTTAGGGAGTGCTGACCAGGTAGGCCTTAGCTCTCTCTTTCAGGGAACCCCCATATACCCTGTGAGGCATGCTGCTCTCTCTGCCACCATCAATCCAGTGGTAAGACCCAAGGCAGAAAATTCTGCAGAGGTGTGGTTCAGCAGTTTATTACATATGGGTACCATACAGCCTGCTAGTACTCTGCAGTTTTTACTCCTCCTCTCCCCCTCCAAAAACACATTAGCAAATCAGAGTCTAACACCATTTTCCCATCAGCAACTTTCACATTTTGCAGTAAAAAGGGCCACTTGGCAAAACAGCAAAAGGAAAGCCAGCTTTTAGATGACTGATCCTTATGGACTGTCTTTATTGGTACTGCTGCAAATAATCTGTGTCACTCAAAACAGGCCATCAGTGTGGCAGCAAGCAGTTATAAGAGCAATGAAGTGAAGGTAACATTTACAAAGAAGGCAGCACAAGACTTGTTCTAAACCAACAAAAAACAGACTGCCTTAGCATTTTTTTGAAAAAAACAGTGACAACCTTGTTATTTTATAAACTGCTACTTTAGGGACTATCTGTTGGCAAAGACATGCAGAGGAACAGCACACTGGATGAAAGTGGCAGACAATGCACAATTACAATATATGCATAAAGACAAAAATCATCTCAAATAATACACTTTAGAAACATATCAAATCGCAACCTGCATGGCTCAACCTCCTAAACAAAATTCTTAACCGTACAGCATGCTCTTGGTTAAAAACGATTCACTTATTCAATTCACGAACATAAAAAAGATGCATGAAATACAGCAGTTTATAAGACTGCCAACTAGAGTGATCCAGCTCTTGTATGACAGCTATAAGGAAAACAGGAAACAGGATGCCAGCAACGAAGAACTCACTTTATTACAGGATTAGATTAAATGCTTTCGTCTACAAATGTCTGAGACTTCATCAGAATAAACAAAATGCACACCAACATTCCTTTTATACACAAAAACACTCCCCTTTTTCCCCAATCATGTGACCAGTTAATTAATCGATACATTTTTCACAAGATAACATCCACTTTAAAACTACATTCTAGAATTGTAAAAACACCACAAGTCCCACTCTCCATGGTCTACATGATCAATAATACTAAACTTAAAAAAGTGTGGGACACATTCTTTCTAACGTGCTTACACAGGGCATTGTTTTCATCATTTTTCTTGATACTGTATGTATGTGGATAGATTCTCTCCTTAAAACTCCTAATGGTCTTGCCAATGTAAAATCCTTCACGACTGATACTTCGCAATATAAACTACTCCTTTTGTACCACATTGATATTTACATGTGAACTTAATGTTGACCTCCTGGTTCACCCTAATACTGGTACTCTCCATTATAAATTTACACTGCCCATAATGCCCACATTTCACCATGCCACCTACAACGTGTTCAACTATCGGCCTTTCTATAAAAGTTTTAAGACACATGCCCTTCCTGTAAACTATAGTGGGTCTCTCCCCCCACCTTTTTGTAATTTTCCTGGTTGACCACAAATATATTCCAGTGTCTATTGATGACCGTTCTAATTTGCTCAAAATGTAAATTGTAGGGCAACACCGTGGCTTTATTGTACAAAGTAGGTTTCTCCCTCATCCGATTCCCATTCTTCACAGGTGCACTGTTTATAGTTCCTAACAAAGAGATAAAAATTCCCTGCTTCCTTTTGTTTCTAATTTCAAACTGTATTGTTGACAAACTCATTAGGATAACCCCTACCCCACAACATTTCTTTCAGCCTTTCACATTCCATTTCAAATAGTTGAGCGCTACTAACCATCCGTGCAGTATGACATACTGTCCCTTCACCAAAGATTTCTTTTGGTGTAGGGGGTGCCAGCTGTCAAAATGCAAGAGGTTGTTGGAATAAGTGGGCTTCCTAAATAATATTGAAACAAATCCCATCATCATCCTGTCCTTGGTAATCCTAGTCCAAAAAATTGATGGTTTCTAAATCAGAGTTCATAGAAAACTCAAGAAACCCAGTAGATTTACTAAGGAATTCAAAAAATTCTTCCAACTTTTCTTTTGTGTTATTCCAAAAACTGATAATATCCAGGGATCTACGATAAGATTCTAATGGACTGAAAATTCTAAAGGAAACACTACTATCTTCTCCCAGTACGCAACCACAGTATTAGCAAATATGGGGGCACATGCTGCCCTCATGGCCATCCTCATTCTTTGCTTAAATAACTGTTGTTCAAAAAAATATATAATTGTTTTCAAGAATACATTCCATCAAAAATCTGAGTTAAGGAACGAGTTTGATTCATGTCAGAAAATTGACTCAAAAAACCAAAGAACCAATCTAGACCTGTCTCGTGTGGGATCACCTAAAACAGATCCTTGATATCTATAGTTACAAAGATCAAATTTTCATCATAGAGGTCATTAGTCACTCTAGATAAAAAGTCCCATGAATCTTTTAAAATAAAAGGTTGGTTCTGAACTAAGTCCTTCACATGAAAATCAACATATGTAGCTAATGGGAAATTTTTTGATGACTTAGCTTCTACTACTGGGGAATCTTGAATATTTTTATGAATCTTTGGAATACAGAATATGGTGGGGGTCCTTGGGTGTGGAACAGATAGAAAATAGTGTTCCCTTTCCTCTAATTGCCTGTTAATTAACAAATCGTCTAACAACATATCAATTCGCCTGTAGACTATGTTCATCTCATTAACAGACACTTTTTCATATGTGTCAGAATACAGCAAGGTCAACATCTTATTGACATAATCGTCAGTGTTCATCACCACAAGGTGCCCACCCTTGTCTGGCTTCATAACCCTCACACGAGAGTTCCTTCTAATAGCCATAAGTAATGTTTCTTCTTAACTCGGGTTACAAAATTGATTGTTGCAAGACTGGAAAAGCTTTCTAATATCTAGTTCACATAACTTTTCCAACAACTGAACCACCGGCTGTAACGGTGGGTTGAAAATACTGGGTTTTCTACATATATTACCTAAATAAACTGGCCCTTGATCACTGACCTGAATCAAAAAATTAAAATTAATTTATTAATAAGATGTAATTATTTTCACATGTAAATATCATTATGGTACAAAAGGAGTAGTTTACATTGTGAAGTGTCAGTCATGTGAAGGATTTTACATTGGCAAGACCATTAGGAGTTTTAGGGAGAGAATCTATCAACATACATACAGTATCAAGAAAAAATATGAAAACAATGCCCTGTGTAAGCATGTTAGAAAGAATAAGTCCCACACTTTTAAATTTAGTATTATTGATCATGTGGACCTGGGAGCTAGGGGTGGACCTTCTGACATCTTTTTGGAATTCAAAGACATAAAAAAGCAATTAAGGCGCCAAGCATCTGAATTCCTGGGTCTTGACGTTATTTCTATCAGCGTGCCCTAAGGTTGAAAGCTATGTCCATGTTATAAAAAAGTGCGTACTATTTTTTTTAGTTTTAAAAAAACATTTAATGCTGTAAGTTGTGTGGACATTAACTGAATTGATGGGCTGTGAGTGAGACTTGTGGTGTTTTTACAATTCTAGAACATAGTTTTAAAGTGGGTGTAATTTGTTAACATTTTTTTTTTATCAATTAATTAACTGGTCACATGATTGGGGGGAAAAAGGAGAGTGTTTCTGTGTATAAAAGGAGTGTTGGTGTGAATTTTGTTTATTCTGATGAAGTCTCTGACATTTGTAGACAAAAGCGCTTAATCTAATTCTGTAATAAAGTGAGTTCTTCGTTGCTGGCAGCCTGTTTATTGTTTTTCCATTAGTTTGTGGAGTTTGTGCTTTTACCAGCTCCAAGGAATATCATTCTCGCCTGAAGCTCTATGGGAGAATGTCTCAGGAAGTCTTGCTACTCCATTAAATCCTGTACTAAGTAAATAGATCACCTGAAGATCTGCAGCATTACGTTTGTTAGGAACGGGTTATTTCTTGCAGAAAGAAGATTAGTTAAGGCATTATGTTAAAAACAATATTTTCCTTTGCTGACTAGCTACATTTTACAGTAAAACTTATAAAATGTCAAATTCAGCTACCGTGTTTTTAGACATTGCTCTTGCTATCAACTAAATCATTGTATTATTTTTTTCCATGAAACCAAAGGTGTGTTCAGGGAGGGTTCAAACTTTTAAAATAACATAATTATTTTTATTTAAAAGAGCTATGGCCTCTACCCACTTGCATTAAAAACAAAGATGATCAAATGCATTGTACATACATTTACTACTGACCTGTTATGTTCTACTATACGTTAGCACTTCTACATAGTGCAGACACAAAGTGATGCTCTGGGAAATCTGGCCAGGTCTCAAAAACAAAGGTTAACTTCACCAACAAATGCAGTGGGACTGTTTAGCCACTTGAACTATCACTAAGTCGAACAGATGGTGCCTTGGTTTAATGTCACACCCGATGACTAGTATCTCACGAATGTGGGTCCCCCCACATGTTGTTCTTTCAGTACTGGAACATGAGAAACTGAATACGTCTCTCCAATTACTACAAGTAAGCAGTGATGACACGTGACAGCTATAGTCATCGTAATCATCAACACTTAACTTATATATCCTGACTCTAGCTAGGATCACTCATTTTTAAATGATAAAAGAAATTAAACTAAGTTACAAAAACATGAAGCATATTAAAAATGCAAACAATCCTGTTGCACAATCTGCAGTCAGTCTCACATTTCAAGTTGAATATACAAACCATGCATATTTAAACTTACAGAGAACTATACAAACTTATTTGACAAACCTTTTCTGCAAATATCAGGTCTCCCTTTGTTTTGACTCGGGTTACTTCTTCTAGACTCTGTACTTTGTTTGTGCTGCTTTCTTCTCGCTTTCTTTTGACTCCATTGCTTAAAGCTCGTGTAGAAAAAGTGTTCAGTCTGCTCACAGCAACATCTGTAGCTTTTGCCCGAGAGTCTTGGATTTTTCCCATGTACTTCTGATGACAAACATTGTACATAGGAGGCTGAACATAGGCTGGAACATTGGGCTCTGCAGTCCTACACTTCTTGCCTAAACTAAGCGGGTTGGACTTTAACTCTGTAGTTACAGATGTAGAGAAAAGCTGTGTCCCATTATTTTGCAACAAATCATTAGCTGATTCTTCAGAGTTTGTTTCTACTTCTTCTTCACTTTCAGTTAAGAGATAATCCAAGTCATCATCATCATCACTGTCGCTGATGTCTTCAACAATGTAGCTACTGGTGCCGCTGAATGAGGAGGAAGAACAGTAAGATGACAAGCTTTTGGAATACTCCATGCCTTCAGATGGGAGGCTTCTGAAAGGAAAATGGTTGTCAAGTATCAGACAAACATACCTGCTCAAAGACATTCTACTACATACCTCTAAGAAAGCACAGCCTGAAGGTTAAATTACTGTAATAAAACGAACATAAAAACATGTGAGCAAGCCCAAACCTGCATATTTTTTTCAATAAAAAAAAAAAAACATTTTTCATTACAACTTTAATATTTTTTAGATGGTTAGTAAAACCTAGATGTTGAACCTCTCTCCACTTGCAAAACTATAATGCACCTTCAGCCATGCATGGTGTAACTAACAAAACAATATATATCAATAGTTAAAAAATACCTTAGGAATACTATAAAATGTATAACAGTACCATAAAAAGTGGAAGAACATATTCCAAAACTCTGACTGGCAAAAATGAAAACTTATTTATGCAGACAAACATCAACTCCAAATTAACAGTCTGAAAGTTCCAGAAAAAGAGATAACATTACATAACAGAAGACAATACCTATGACTCTCCACACATCCTACAGGAAATAAAGATGTAAAATGCCCATCCAGCAAAAACAAAGAGAACTCACCAAAAAGCAGTCACTGGGAATAAAGTCTTCAACAATTTTTTCAAAACAAAAAGGTAAATGTGCTTAAGAAACTACAAACCTAAAGCTGGTGCTTATCTGGATACACAGCAAGCAAAATCATCATCTTTGTACATGTAAAACACTCCTGCTGTACAATTTTCTTTCTAGTAAATCACACATTAAAACACAAATGGTTGGGGTCTCAACACCTACAAATGGAGTGTGTCACAGAGAAGTGTCGCCAACAACCAGATTTTTTTTGAATCACAAAAATTATATCCGTGAAGACCTGTAAATAACAGTGAAAATAGAAACTGGGCACTTAAATGACCAACTACATCAACCAACACTCATACTGCATGGAAAATAGTGATCAAGAGAAAGTACATTTACGTAAATAAATTTACCATAACAATAGATATTTGAATACTGAGTTAAGACCCTAGGTGTTATCCAGTAACAAGTTTATTACGAAGCATGTGAATGAAAAATAACACTGAATATTATAAGGCTTTTTTTTCTGGTAAACAAGGTACCCTGCAGTTTTGTGTCCGGTTTGCATGTCAATATTAGACAATCTGATAAAGAGAAATGGCTTGAAGAAAGTGTTTACTGAAAGCATTCAAGTGTTTTCTCAGCTGGGAGAGCTATACAGATAGGCAAAATGAAATAGCACTTAACTAAAAGCACAGGCTGTTCCATACATCTTAGCATGACTAACCTTTCTTTTTGGTTAACTCTAGCCTATCTGTGTGGCTATCAACTTAGAACTTTTGTTCTTATT